>NW_027667640.1:2127500-2157500 GCF_963924665.1 Micromys minutus | reverse complement strand
ACACTAAAGCCTAAACAAGCCCAAACCCTAAAACCATTAACACTATACCCTAAACAACCCTAAACCCTTAACCCTAAACATTATACCCTAAACCCTAAAACACTATACAACCTTAAACCCTAAACCTTAAAATATCCTAAATCATAAATCCTGAACAAGCCTAAACACTAAATCATAAACAACCCTAAAAAACCCTAAACAACTCTAAATGCTAAAACCTAAACAACCCTAAACATTAAAAAATCTTAAACGCTAAACCCTATACCCTAAACCTAAACCACCCTAAAACTTAAACAATCCTAAACCCTAAACCTTAAACCATAAACCCTAAATTTTAAACCATAAGTCTAAGAATAACCATAACCCTAACCCTAACCCTAAACCTAAACCTAACCCTAACCCCAACCCTAACCTTAACCCCATTTCCCTAACCCTAACCTTAAGCCTAACATAACCCCATAACCTTAACTCTAACCCTAACTCTAACCCTAATGCTAACCCTAACCCTAACCCTAACCTTAACCCCTTAACCTTAATCCCTAAATCCTAAACCCTGAACAACCATAAATCCTAAATCCTGAACAACCCTAAATCATAAACCCTGAATAACCCTAAACACTAACCTCTAAACAACCCTAAACAACCCTAATCACTAAACCATAAACAACCCTAAACACTAAACACTAAACAACCCTATACACTAAACCTTACACATTAAACCCTAAATAACCCTAAACCCTAAACCATTAACACTACACCCTAAACAACACTAAACACTAAACCCAAAACAACCCTAAAACCTAAACCTTAAACACTAAACCTTAAACAACCCTAAACCCTGAACACTAAACCCTAAACAACCCTAAACATTTAAACCTAAACACTATACCCTAAACAATCCTAAACCTTAAACAATCCTAAACTCTAAACCCTAATCCCTTAACCTAAACCACCCTAAATCTTAAACAATCCTAAACCCTAAACCTTAAACCCTAAACACTAAACCCTAAACCCTAACCCTAACCTAACCCTAACCCTAACCCTAACCCTAACCCTAACCCTAACACTAACCGTAACCATAACACTAAACTCTAAACCCTAAACCTAATCCACCCTAAACTTTAAACAATCCTAAACCATAAACTTTAAACCCTAAACCCTAAATCTAATAAACCTAAACCTGACCCAAAATCTAACCCTAACCCTAACCCTAACCCTAAACCTAACCCTGACCCTAACCGTAACCCTAATCCTAACACTAACCATAACCTTAACCCTAACCCTAACCCTAACCTTAACCCTAACCCTAACCCTAACACTAACCCTAACCCTAACCGTAACCCTAACCCTAACCCTAACCCTAACCCTAACCTTAACCCTAACCCCTTAACCTTAATCCCTAAATCCTAAACCCTGAACAAACATAAATCCTAAACCCTGAACAACCCTAAATCATAAACCCTGAATAACCCTAAACACTAACCTCTAAACAACCCTAAACAACCCTAATCACTAAACAATAAACAACCCTAAACACTAAACCCTAAACAACTCTATACCCTAAACCTTAAACACTAAACCCTAAATAACCCTAAACCCTAAACCATTAACACTATACCCTAAACAACACTAAACACTAAACCCAAAACAACCCTAAAACCTAAACCTTAAACTCTAAAACTTAAACAACCCTAAACCCTAAACACTAAAGCCTAAACAACCCTAAACTTTTAACCCTAAACTCTATACACTAAGCCACCCTAAAACTTAAACAATCCTAAAGTCTAAACCCTAAACCCTTTACCTAAACCACCCTAAATCTTAAACAATCCTAAACCCTAAACCTTAAACCCTAAACACTAAACCCTAAACCCTAAACCTAACAATAACCATAACACTAACCCTAACCCCTAACCCTTACCCTAACCCTAACCCTAACCATAATCCTAACCCTAACCCTAACCCTAACCCTAACCCTAACCCTAACCTTAACCCTAAACCTAATCCTAACCCTAACCTTAACCCTAATCCTAACCCTAACCCTAACCTTAACCCTAACCGTAACCATAACACTAAACTCTAAACCCTAAACCTAATCCACCCTAAACCTTAAACAATCCTAAACCATAAACCTTAGACCCTAAATCCTAAATCTAACAATAAACCTAAACCTAACCCTAAATCTAACCCTAACCCTAACCCTAACCCTCAACCCTCCCTGACCCTAACCCTAACCCTAACCCTAACACTAACCCTAAACCTAACCCTGACCCTAATCCTAACACTAACCCTATTTCTAATTCTAACCCTAACACTAATCCTAAACTTAAACCTAACCCCCTAATAATAACCCTAACCCTAACACTAACCCTAACCCCTAACCTTAACCCTAACCCTAATACTAACCCTAACCCTAACCCTAACCCTAACCCTAACCCTAAACCTAATCCTAAACCTTATCCTAACCCTAACTTTAACCCTAACCCTAATCCTAACACTAAACCCTAAACCATAAACCTAACCCTAACCCTAAAACTAAACTTTAAATCCTAAACCTAATCTACCCTAAACCTTAAACAATCCTAAACCCTAAACCCTGAACCCTAAACCTAACCCTAACCCTAACCCTAACACTAACCATAACCCAAACACTAAATTGTAAACCCTAAATTTAAGTTACGATAAACCTTAAACAATCCTAAACCCTAAACCTTAAACCCTAAACCTAACAATTACCATAACCCTAACCCTAATCCTAACCCTAACCCTAACCCTAAACGTAACCCTAACACTAAACCTAACCCTAACCCTAACCCTAACCCTAACCATAAACCTAACACTAACACTAAACCTAATCCTAACCCTAACCCTAACCCTAACCTGATCCTAACCCTAACCCTAACCCTAACCTTAATTTCAACTCTAACCCTAATCCTAACAATAAACCTAAACCTAACCCTAACCCTAACCCTAAACCTAACACTAACCTTAACCCTAACCCTAACCCTAACCCTAACAGTAATCCCTAAACCCTAAACCTAACCCTAACGATATCCCAAACACAAAACTCTAAACCCTAAAAATAATCCACCCTAAACCTTAAACAATCCTAAATCCTAAACCTTTACCCTAAACCCTAAACCCTAAACCTAACAATATCCAAGACCCTAAACGTAACCCTAAACCTAACCCTAACCCTAACCCTAATCCGAACACTAAACCCTAAACCCTAAACCTAACCCTAACCTTAACACTAAACTCTAAACCCTAAACCTAATCTACCCTAAACCTTAAACAATCCTAAACCCAAAACCTTAGACCCTAAACACTAAACCCTAAACCTAACAATAAACCTAACCCTAACCCTAACCCTAACCCTAAACCTAACCCTAACCGTAACCCTAACACTAAACCTAACCCTAAACTTAAGCCTAACCATAAACCTAACCCTAACCCTAACCCTAACCGTAACCCTAACCCTAACCCTAACCGTAACACTAACCCTAACCCTAAACCTAACCCTAACCCTAACCTTAACCTTAACCATAACACTAAACTCTAAACCCTAAACCTAATCCACCCTAAACCTTAAATATCCTAAACCATAAACCTTAAACCCTAAACCCTAAATCTAACAATAAACCTAAACCTAATCCTAAATCTATCCCTAACCCTAACCCTAACCCTAAACCTAACCCTGACCTTAACCCTAACCCTAATCCTAACACTAACCATAACCCTAATCCTAACCCTAAGCACAAACTTAACCCTAACCATAACCCTAACCCTAAACATAACACTAACCCTAACCCAAACCCTAACCCTAAACCTAACCCTAACCCTAACCGTAACCATAACACTAAACTCTAAACCCTAAACCTAATCCACCCTAAACCTTAAACAATCCTAAACCACAGACCTTAAACCCTAAACCCTAAATCTAACAATAAACCTAAACCTAACCCTAAATCTAACCCTAACCCTAACCCTAACCCTAAACCTAATCCTAACACTAACCATAACCCAAACACTAACTCTAACCCTAAACCTAATCCTAACCCTTACCCTAACCCTAACTTTAACCCTAACCCTAATCCTAACACTAAACCCAAAACCCTAAACCTAACCCTAACCCTAAAACTAAACTTTAAATCCTAAACCTAATCTACCCTAAACCTTAAACAATCCTAAACCCTAAACCCTGAACCCTAAACCTAACCCTAACCCTAACCCTAACACTAACCATAACCCTAACACTAAATTGTAAACCCTAAATTTAAGTTACGATAAACCTTAAACAATCCTAAACCCTAAACCTTAAACCCTAAACCTAACAATTACCATAACCCTAACCCTAATCCTAACCCTAACCCTAACCCTAAACGTAACCCTAACACTAAACCTAACACTAACCCTAACCCTAACCCTAAACCTAACACTAACACTAAACCTAATCCTAACCCTAACCCTAACCCTAAACCTGACCCTAACACTAACCCTAACCCTAACCCTAATCCTAACTCTAACCCTAATCCTAACAATAAACCTAAACCTAACCCTAACCCTAACACTAAACCTAACACTAACCTTAACCCTAACCCTAACCCTAACCCTAACAGTAATCCCTAAACCCTAAACCTAACCCTAACAATATCCCAAACACAAAACTCTAAACCCTAAAAATAATCCACCCTAAACCTTAAACAATCCTAAATCCTAAACCTTTACCCTAAACCCTAAACCCTAAACCTAACAATATCCATGACCCTAAACGTAACCCTAAACCTAACCCTAACCCTAACCCTAATCCGAACACTAAACCCTAAACCCTAAACCTAACCCTAACCTTAACACTAAACTCTACACCCTAAACCTAATCTACCCTAAACCTTAAACAATCCTAAACCCAAAACCTTAGTCCCTAAACACTAAACCCTAAACCTAACAATAAACCAAACCCTAACCCTAACCCGAACCCTAACCCTAAACCTAACCCTAACCGTAACCCTAACCCTAAACCTAACCCTAACCTTAAGCCTAACCATAAACCTAACCCTAACCATAAACCGAACCTTAACCCTAACTTTAACCCTAAACCTAACAATAAACATAATCATAACCCTTACCCTAACCCTAAGCCTAACCCTAACCTTAACCCTAACCATAACCCTAACCCTAAACCTAACCCTAACCCTAACCCAAACCCTAACCCTAAACCTAACCCTAACCATAACCGTAACCATAACACTAAACTATAAACCCTAAACCTAATCCACCCTAAACCTTAAACAATCCTAAACCACAAACCTTAAACCCTAAACCCTAAATCTAACAATAAACCTAAACCTAACCCTAAATCTAACCCTAACCCTAACCCTAAACCTAACCCTAACCCTAAACCTCACACTAACCCTAATCCTAACACAAAACCTTACACTTTAAATCTAACCCTAACCCTAACCCTACCCCTAACCCTAACCCTAACCCTATCCCTAAACCTAACCCTTACCCTAATCCTAACACTAACCCTATTTCTAATTGTAACCCTAACACTAATCCTAAATTTAAACCTAACTCCCTAATAATAACCCTAACCCTAAACCTAACCCTAACCCTAACCCCCCCAACCCTAACCTTAACCCTAACCCTAACCCTAACCGTAACTCTAACCCTAACCCTAACCGTAACTCTATCCCTAACCCTAACACTAACTCTAAACCTAACCCTAACCCTAACCCTAACCCTAAACCTAACCCTAACCCTAACCCTAACGCTAACCCTAACCCTAACCCTAACCGTAACCATAAGACTAAACTCTAAACTCTAAACCTAATCCACCGTAAACCTTAAACAATCCTAAACCATGAACCTTAAACCCAAAACCCTAAATCTAACAATAAACCTAAACCTAACCCTAAATCTAACACTAACCCTAAACGTAAACCTAAACCTTCCCCTGACCATAAACCAAAGCCTAATCCTAACAATAACCATAACCCAAACAAAGACTAACCCTAACCCTAAACATAACCGTAACCCTAAACCTCACACCTACCCTATCCCTAACCCTAACACTAACCCTAACCCTAACCCTAACCCTAACCCTAACACTATCCCTAAGGCCTAACACTAACCCTAACCCTAAACTCTAACCCTAACCCTAACCCTAACCCTAACCCTAATCCTAACCCTAACCCTAACCTTAACCCTAACCCCTAACCCTAACCCTAACCCTAACCCTAAACTTAACCCTAACCCTAACCCTAACCCTAACCCTATCCCTAACCCTAACCCTTATCCTAACACTAACACTAACCTTAACCCTAACCCTAACCTTAACCCTCACCCTAACCATCACCCTAACCCTAAACCTAACCCTAAAACCCTAAATCCTAAACCCTAAACGCAGAAAAACCCTAAACAATAATTCCAAAAGCACCCTAACCCCTAAACTCTCAACACTAAACGCTAAAAAACCCTAAACCCTAAACCCTAAACACTAAACCCTAAACAAGCCTAAACCCTAAAACCATTAACACTATACCCTAAACAACCCTAAACTCTTAACCCTAAACATTATAGCCTAAACCCTAAAACACTATACAACCTTAAACCCTAAACCTTAAAATATCCTAAATCATAAATCCTGAACAACCTTAAACACTAAATCATAAAAAACCCTAAAAAAACCTAAACAACTCTAAACGCTAAAACATAAACAACCCTAAACATTAAACTATCTTAAACGCTAAACCCTATACCCTAAACCTAAACCACCCTAAAACTTAAACAATCCTAAACCCTAAACCTTAAACCATAAACCCTAATTTTAAACCATAAATCTAAGAATAACCATAACCCTAACCCTAACCCTAAACCTAAACCTAACCCTAACCCCAACCCTAACCTTAACCCCATAACCCTAACCCTAACCTTAAGCCTAACATAACCACATAACCCTAACCCTAACCATCACCCTAAACCTAACCCTAACCCTAACCCTAACCCTAACCCTAACCATAAACCTAACCCTAACCCCTAACCCCTAACACTAACCCTAACCCTAACCCCTAACCCTAACCCTAACCCTAACCCTAACCTTACCCTAACCCTAACCCTAACCCTAACCCTAACCCTAACCCTAACCTTAACCCTAACCCTAACCTTAACCCTAACCTTAACCCTAACCCCTAACCCTTACCCTAACCCTAAACCTAACCCTAACCCTAAACCTAACCCTAACCCTAACCCTAACCGTAACCCTAACCCTAACCCTAACCCTAACCCTAACCCTAACCCTAACCCTAACCCTAAACCAAACCCTGACACTAATCCTAACACTAACCCTATTTCTAATTCTAACCCTAACACTAATCCTAAACTTAAACCTAACCCCCTAATAATAACCCTAACCATAACACTAAACCTAACCCCTAACCCTAACCCTAACCATAACCCGAAACTAACCCTAACCCTAACCCTCACCCTAACCCTAACCCAAACCCTCACACTAACCCCCTAACTTTTACCCTAACCCTAACCCTAACCCTAACCCTTACCATAACCCTAACCCTAACCATAACCCCAACCCTAACCCTAACCCTAACCGTAACCATAACACTAAACTCTAAACCCTAAACCTAATCCACCCTAAACCTTAAACAATCCTAAACCATAAACCTTAAACCCTAAACCCTAAATCTAACAATAAACCTAAACCTAACCCTAAATCTAACCCTAACCCTATATCTAACCCTAAACCTAACCCTGACCCTAACCCTAACCCTAATCCTAACACTAACCATAACTCTAACCCTAACACTAACCTTAACCTTAACCCTAACCCTAACCCTAACCCTAACCCTGTCTCTAACCCTAACCCTAACCCTAACCGTAACCATAATACTAAACTCTAAACCCTAAACCTAATCCACCCTAAACCTTAAACAATCCTAAACCATAAACCTTAAACCCTAAACCCTAAATCTAACAATAAACCTAAACCTAACCCTAAATATAACCCTAACCCTAACCCTAACCCTAAACCTAAACCTGACCCTAACCCTAACCCTAATCCTAACACTAATCATAACCCAAACACTAACCCTAACCCTAACCCTAAACCTAACCCTAAACCTCACACTATCCCTAATCCTAACACTAAACCCTAAACTTTAAATCTAACCCTAACCCTAACCCTACCCTTAACCCTAACCCTAACCCTATCCCTAAACCTAACCCTGACCCTAATCCTAACACTAACCCTATTTCTAATTCTAACCCGAACACTAATCCTGAACTAAAACCTAACCCCCTAATAATAACCCTAACCTAACCCTAACCCTAACCCTAACCCTAACACTAACCCCTAACCCCTAACACTAACCCTAACCCTAACCCCTAACCCTAACCCTAACCCTAACCCTAAACTTAACCCTAACCCTAACCCTAACCCTAACCCTATCCCTAACCCTAACCCTTACCCTAACACTAACACTAACCTTAACCCTAACCCTAACCTTAACCCTCACCCTAACCCTCACCTTAACCCTAAACCTAACCCTAACACTAACACTAACACCCTAAATCCTAAACACTAAACCCCGAAAAACCCTAAACACTAATTCCAAAAGCGCCCTAAACCCTAAACTGTAAACACTAAACGCTAAAAAACCCTAAACCCTAAACCCTAAACACTAAACACTAAACAAGCCTAAACCCTAAAACCATTAACACTATACCCTAAACAACCCTAAACCCTTAACCCTAAACAATATACCCTAAACCCTAAAACACTATACAACCTTAAACCCTAAACCTTAAAATATCCTAAATCATAAATCCTGAACAACCCTAAACACTAAATCATAAACAACCCTAAAAAACCCTAAACAACTCTAAACGCTAAAACCTAAACAACCCTAAACATTAAAGAATCTTAAACGCTAAACCCTATACCCTAAACCTAAACCACCCTAAAACTTAAACAATCCTAAACCCTAAACCTTAAACCATAAACTTTAAAATTTAAACCTTAAATCTAAGAATAACCATAACCCTAACCCTAACACTAAACCTAAACCTAACCCTAACCACAACCCTAACATTAACCCCATAACCCTAACCCTAACCTTAAGCCTAACATAACCCCAAAACCCTAACTCTAACCCTAACTATAACCCTAATGCTAACCCTAACCCTAACCCTAACCCTAACCCTAACCCTAAACCCTTAACCTTAAGCCCTAAATCCTAAACCCTGAACAACCATAAATCCTAAACCCTGAACAACCCTAAATCATAAACCCTGAATAACCCTAAACACTAACCTCTAAACAACCCTAAACAACCCTAATCACTAAACCATAAACAACCCTAAACACTAAATCCTAAACAACCCTATTCCCTAAACCTTAAACACTAAACCCTAAATAACTCTAAACCATAAACCATTAACACTATACCCTAAACAACACTAAACACTAAACCCAAAACAACCCTAAAACCTAAACCTTAAACACTAAACCTTAAACAACCCTAAACCCTAAACACTAAACCCAAAACAACCCTAAACTTTTAACCCTAAAAACTATACCCTAAACAACCCTAAACCTTAAACAATCCTAAACTCTAAACCCTAAACCCTTAACCTAAACCACCCTAAATCTTAAACAATCCTAAACCCTAAACCTTAAACCCTAAACACTAAACCCTAAACCCTAACCCTAACAATAACCATAACCCTAACCCTAACCCCTAACCCTTACCCTAACTCTAACCCTAACCCTAATCCTAACCCTAACCCTAACCCTAACCCTAACCCTAACCCTAACCCTAACCCTAACCCTAAACCTAAACCTAATCCTAACCCTAACCTTAACCCTAATCCTAATCCTAACCCTAACCCTAACCGTAACCATAACACTAAACTCAAAACCCTAAACCTAATCCACCCTAAACCTTAAACAATCCTAAACCATAAACCTTAGACCCTAAATCCTAAATCTAACAATAAACCTAAACCTAACCCTAAATCTTACCCTAACCCTAACCCTAACCCTAAACCCTCCCTGACCCTAACCCTCACCCTAACCCTAACCCTAACCCTAAACCTAACCCTGACCCTAATCCTAACACTAACCCTATTTCTAATTCTAACCCTAACACTAATCCTAAACTTAAACCTAACCCCCTAATAATAAACTTAACCCTAACACTAACCCTAACCCCTAACCCTAACCCTAAACCTAACCCTAACCTAACCCTAACCCTAACCCTAATCCTAACCCTAACACTAACCATTAACCCT
The DNA here is from genome assembly GCF_963924665.1 of Micromys minutus. Lineage (NCBI taxonomy): Eukaryota > Metazoa > Chordata > Mammalia > Rodentia > Muridae > Micromys > Micromys minutus. The sequence goes on along the minus strand of NW_027667640.1, from coordinate 2,147,192 downwards.
TACCCTAACCCTAACCCTCACCCTAACCATTACCCTAACCCTAACCCTAACCCTAACCCTAACCCTAACCCTAACACTCACCGTAACCATAACACTAAACTCTAAACCCTAAACCTAATCCACCCTAAACCTTAAACAATCCTAAACCATAAACCTAAACCCTAAACCCTAAATCTAACAATAAACCTAAACCTGACCCTAAATCTAACCCTAACCCTAACCCTAACCCTAAACCTAACCCTGACCCTAACACTAACCCTAATCCTAACACTAACCATAACCCTAACCCTAACCCTAACCCTAACCTTAACCCTAACCCTAACCCTAACCCTAACCCTAACCCTAACCCTAACCCTAACCCTAACCCCTTAACCTTTATCCCTAAATCCTAAACCCTGAACAACCATAAATCCTAAACCCTGAACAACCCTAAATCATAAACCCTGAATAACCCTAAACACTAACCTCTAAACTACCCTAAATAACCCTAATCACTAAACCATAAACAACCCTAAACACTAAACCCTAAACAACCCTATACCCTAAACCTTAAACACTAAACCCTAAATAACCCTAAACCCTAAACCATTAGCACTATACCCTAAACAACACTAAACACTAAACCCAAAACAACCCTAAAACCTAAACCTTAAACACTAAACCTTAAACAACCCTAAACCCTAAACACTAAACCCTAAACAACCCTAAATATTTAACCCTAAACACTATACCCTAAACAACACTAAACCTTAAACAATCCTAAACTCTAAACCCTAAACCCTTAACCTAAACCACCCTAAATCTTAAACAATCCTAAACCCTAAACCTTAAACCCTAAACACTAAACCCTAAACCCTAAACCTAACAATAACCATAACCCTAACCCTAACCCCTAACCCTTACCCTAACCCTAACCCTAACCCTAATCCTAACCCTAACCCTAACCCTAACCCTAACCCTAACCCTAACCCTAAACCTAATCATAACCCTAACCTTAACCCTAATCCTAACCCTAACCCTAACCCTAACCCTAACCGTAACCATAACACTAAACTCTAAACCCTAAACCTAATCCACCCTAAACCTTAAACAATCCTAAACCATAAACCTTAGACCCTAAATCCTAAATCTAACAACAAACCTAAACCTAACCCTAAATCTAACCCTAACCCTATCCCTAACCCTAAACCTAACCCTGACCCTAAACCTAACCCTAATCCTAACACTAACCATAACTCTAACCCTAACATTAACCCTAACCTTAACCCTAACCCTAACCCTAACCCTAACCCAAACCCTAACCCTAACTCTAACCCTAACCCTAACACTAACCGTAACCATAATACTAAACTCTAAACCCTAAACCTAATCTACCCTAAACCTTAAACAATCCTAAACCTTAAACCTTAAACCCTAAACCCTAAATCTAACAATAAACCTAAACCTAACCCTAAATCTGACCCTAACCCTAACCCTAACCCTAAACCTAAACCTGACCCTAACCCTAACCCTAATAATAACACTAATCATAACCCAAACACTAACCCTAACCCTAACCCTAAACCTAACCCTAAACCTCACACTATCCCTATTCCTAACACTAAACCCTAAACTTTAAATCTAACCCTAACACTAACCCTACCCTTAACCCTAACCCTAACCATATCCCTAAACCTAACCCTGACCCTAATCCTAACACTAACCCTATTTCTAATTCTAACCCGAACACTAATCCTGAACTAAAACCTAACCCCCTAATAATAACCCTAACCTAACCCTAACCCTAACCCTAACCCTAACACTAACCCCTAACCCCTAACACTAACCCTAACCCTAACCCCTAACCCTAACCCTAACCGTAACCCTAAACTTAACCCTAACCCTAACCCTAACCCTAACCCTATCCCTAACCCTAACCCTTACCCTAACACTAACACTAACCTTAACCCTAACCCTAACCTTAACCCTCACCCTAACCCTCACCTTAACCCTAAACCTAACCCTAACACTAACACTAACACCCTAAATCCTAAACACTAAACCCCGAAAAACCCTAAACACTAATTCCAAAAGCGCCCTAAACCTTAAACTGTAAACACTAAACGCTAAAAAACCCTAAACCCTAAACCCTAAACACTAAACACTAAACAAGCCTAAACCCTAAAACCATTAACACTATACCCTAAACAACCCTAAACCCTTAACCCTAAACAATATACCCTAAACCCTAAAACACTATACAACCTTAAACCCTAAACCTTAAAATATCCTAAATCATAAATCTTGAACAACCCTAAACACTAAATCATAAACAACCCTAAAAAACCCTAAACAACTCTAAACGCTAAAACCTAAACAACCCTAAACATTAAAGAATCTTAAACGCTAAACCCTATATCCTAAACCTAAACCACCCTAAAACTTAAACAATCCTAAACCCTAAACCTTAAACCATAAACCCTAAAATTTAAACCTTAAATCTAAGAATAACCATAACCCTAACCCTAACCCTAAACCTAAACCTAACCCTAACCAAAACCCTAACCTTAACCCCATAACCCTAACCCTAACCTTAAGCCTAACATAACCCCATAACCCTAACTCTAACTCTAACTATAACCCTAATGCTAACCCTAACCCTAACCCTAACCCTAACCCTAACCCCTTAACCTTAAGCCCTAAATCCTAAACCCTGAACAACCATAAATCCTAAACCCTGAACAACCCTAAATCATAAACCCTGAATAACCCTAAACACTAACCTCTAAACAACCCTAAACAACCCTAATCACTAAACCATAAACAACCCTAAACACTAAATCCTAAACAACCCTATTCCCTAAACCTTAAACACTAAACCCTAAATAACTCTAAACCATAAACCATTAACACTATACCCTAAACAACACTAAACACTAAACCCAAAACAACCCTAAAACCTAAACCTTAAACACTAAACCTTAAACAACCCTAAACCCTAAACACTAAACCCAAAACAACCCTAAACTTTTAACCCTAAAAACTATACCCTAAACAACCCTAAACCTTAAACAATCCTAAACTCTAAACCCTAAACCCTTAACCTAAACCACCCTAAATCTTAAACAATCCTAAACCCTAAACCTTAAACCCTAAACACTAAACCCTAAACCCTAAACCTAACAATAACCATAACCCTAACCCTAACCCCTAACCCTTACCCTAACTGTAACCCTAACCCTAATCCTAACCCTAACCCTAACCCTAACCCTAACCCTAACCCTAACCCTAACCCTAACCCTAAACCTAAACCTAATCCTAACCCTAACCTTAACCCTAATCCTAACCCTAACCCTAACCCTAACCGTAACCATAACACTAAACTCTAAACCCTAAACCTAATCCACCCTAAACCTTAAACAATCCTAAACCATAAACCTTAGACCCTAAATCCTAAATCTAACAATAAACCTAAACCTAACCCTAAATCTTACCCTAACCCTAACCCTAACCCTAAACCCTCCCTGACCCTAACCCTCACCCTAACCCTAACCCTAACCCTAAACCTAACCCTGACCCTAATCCTAACACTAACCCTATTTCTAATTCGAACCCTAACACTAATCCTAAACTTAAACCTAACCCCCTAATAATAAACTTAACCCTAACACTAACCCTAACCCCTAACCCTAACCCTAACCCTAACCCTAACCTAACCCTAACCCTAACCCTAATCCTAACCCTAACACTAACCATTAACCCTTACCCTAACCCTAACCCTCACCCTAACCATTACCCTAACCCTAACCCTAACCCTAACCCTAACCCTAACCCTAACACTAACCGTAACCATAACACTAAACTCTAAACCCTAAACCTAATCCACCCTAAACCTTAAACCATCCTAAACCATAAACCTAAACCCTAAACCCTAAATCTAACAATAAACCTAAACCTGACCCTAAATCTAACCCTAACCCTAACCCTAACCCTAAACCTAACCCTGACTCTAACACTAACCCTAATCCTAACACTAACCATAACCCTAACCCTAACCCTAACCCTAACCTTAACCCTAACCCTAACCCTAACCCTAACCCTAACCCAAACCCTAACCCTAACCCCTTAACCTTTATCCCTAAATCCTAAACCCTGAACAACCATAAATCCTAAACCCTGAACAACCCTAAATCATAAACACTGAATAACACTAAACACTAACCTCTAAACTACCCTAAATAACCCTAATCACTAAACCATAAACAACCCTAAACACTAAACCCTAAACAACCCTATACCCTAAACCTTAAACACTAAACCCTAAATAACCCTAAACCCTAAACCATTAGCACTATACCCTAAACAACACTAAACACTAAACCCAAAACAACCCTAAAACCTAAACCTTAAACACTAAACCTTAAACAAACCTAAACCCTAAACACTAAACCCTAAACAACCCTAAACATTTAACCCTAAACACTATACCCTAAACAACACTAAACCTTAAACAATCCTAAACTCTAAACCCTAAACCCTTAACCTAAACCACCCTAAATCTTAAACAATCCTAAACCCTAAACCTTAAACCCTAAACACTAAACCCTAAACCCTAAACCTAACAATAACCATAACCCTAACCCTAACCCCTAACCCTTACCCTAACCCTAACCCTAAACCTAATCCTAACCCTAACCCTAACCCTAACCCTAACCCTAACCCTAACCCTAAACCTAATCCTAACCCTAACCTTAACCCTAATCCTAACCCTAACCCTAACCCTAACCCAAACCGTAACCATAACACTAAACTCAAAACCCTAAACCTAATCCACCCTAAACCTTAAACAATCCTAAACCATAAACCTTAGACCCTAAATCCTAAATCTAACAATAAACCTAAAACTAAACCTAAATCTAACCCTAACCCTAACCCTAACCCTAAACCCTCCCTGACCCTAACCCTAACCCTAACCCTAAACCTAACCCTTACCCTAATCCTAACACTAACCCTATTTCTAATTCTAACCCTAACACTAATCCTAAACTTAAACCTAACCCCCTAATAATAACCCTAACCCTTTCACTAACCCTAACCCCTAACCCTAACCTTAACCCTAACCCTAACCCTAACCCTAACCTAACCCTAACCCTAACCCTAACCCTAACCCTAACCCTAACCCTAACCCTAACCCTAACCTAACCCTAACCCTAACCCTAACCCTAACACAAACCCTAACACTAACCCCCTAACTTTTACCCTAACCCTAACCCTAAACCTAAACCTAACCCTTACCATAACCCTAACCCTAACCCTAACCCCATCTTTAACCCTAACCCTAACCGTAACCATAACACTAAACTCTAAACCCTAAACCTAATCCACCCTAAACCTTAAACAATCCTAAACCATAAACCTTAAATACTAAACCCTAAATCTAACAATAAACCTAAACCTAACCCTAAATCTAACCCTAACCCTATCCCTAACACTAAACCTAACCCTGACCCTAACCCTAACCCTAATCCTAACACTAACCATAACCCTAACCCTAACACTAACCCTAACCTTAACCCTAACCCTAACCTTAACCCTAACCCTAACTCTAACCCTAACCCTAACCCTAACCGTAACCATAATACTAAACTCTAAACCCTAAACCTAATCCACCCTTAAACTTAAACAATCCTAAACCATAAACCTTAAACCCTAAACCCTAAATCTAACAATAAACCTAAACCTAACCGTAAATCTAACCCTAACCCTAACTCTAACCCTAAACATAAACATGACCCTAACCCTAATCCTAATCCTAACACTAATCATAACCCAAACACTAACCCTAACCCTAACCCTAAACCTAACCCTAAACCTCACCCTATCCCTAATCTTAACAATTAACCCTAAACCTTAATTCTAACCCTAACCCTAACCTACCCTTAACCCTAACCCTAACCATATTTCTAAACCTTATCCTGACCCTAATCCTAACACTAACCCTATTTCTAATACTAACCCTAACACTAATCCTAAACTAAAACCTAACCCCCTAATAATAACCCTAAAACTAAACCTAACCCTAACCCTAACCCTAATCCTAACCCTAACACTAACCCCTAACCCCTAACACTAACCCCAACCCAAACCCCTAACCCTAACCCTAACCCTAACCCTAACATTAACCCTAACCTTAACCCTAACCCTAACCCTATCCCTAACCCTTACCCTTATTCTAACACTAACACTAACCTTAACCCTAACCCTAACCTTAACCCTCACCCTAACCCTCACCTTAACCCTAAACCTAACCCTAACACTAACCCTAACACCCTAAATCCTAAACCCTAAACCCCGAAAAATCCTAAACACTAATTCCAAAAGCACCCTAAACCCTAAACTATAAACACTAAACGCTAAAAAACCCTAAACCCTAAACCCTAAACACTAAACCCTAAACAAGCCTAAACCCTAAAACCATTAACACTGTACCCTAAACAACCCTAAACCCTTAACCCTAAACATTATACCCTAAACCCTAAAACACTATACAACCTTAAACCCTAAAACTTAAAATATCCTAAATCATAAATAATGAACAACCCTAAACACTAAATTATAAACAACCCTAAAAAACCCTAAACAACTCTAAACGCTAAAACCTAAACAACCCTAACCATTAAACAATCTTAAACGCTAAATTTTGTACCCTAAACCTAAACCACCCTAAAACTTAAACAATCCTAAACCCTAAACCTTAAACCATAAACCCTAAATTTTAAACCATAAATCTAAGAATAACCATAACCCTAACCCTAATCCTAAACCTAAACCTAACCCTAACCTCAACCCTAACCTTAACCCCATAACCCTAACCCTAACCTTAAGCCTAACATAACCCCATAACCCTAACTCTAACCCTAACTCTAACCCTAATGCTAACCCTAATTCTAACCCTAACCCTAACCCCTTAACCTTAATCCCTAAATTTTAAACCCTGAACAACCATAAATCCTAAACCCTGAACAACCCTAAATCATAAACCCTGAATAACCCTAAACACTAACCTCTAAACAACCCTAAACAACCCTAATCACTAAACCATAAACAACCCTAAACACTAAACCCTAAACAACCCTATACCTTAAACCTTAAACACTAAACCCTAAATAACCCTAAACCCTAAACCATTAACACTATACCCTAAACAACACTAAACACTAAATCCAAAACAACCCTAAAACCTAAACCTTAAACACTAAACCTTAAACAAACCTAAACCCTAAACACTAAACCCTAAACAACCCTAAACTTTTAACCCTAAACACTATACCCTAAACAACCCTAAACCTTAAACAATCCTAAACTCTAAACCCTAAACCCTTAACCTAAACCACCCTAAATCTTAAACAATCCTAAACCCTAAACCTTAAACCCTAAACACTAAACCCTAAACCATAAACCTAACAATAACCATAACCCTAACCCTAACCCCTAACCCTTACCCTAACCCTAACCCTAACCCTAATCCTAACCCTAACCCTAACCCTAACCCTAACCCTAACCCTAACCCTAACCCTAACCCTAACCCTAAACCTAACCCTAACCTTAACCCTAATCCTAACCCTAACCCTAACCCTAACCGTAACCCTAAACCTAAACTTAATCCTAACCCTAACCCTAACCCTAACCCTAACCCTAACCCTAACCCTAACCCTAAACCTAATCCTAACCCTAACCTTAACCCTAATCCTAACCCTAACCCTAACCCTAACCGTAACCATAACACTAAACTCTAAACCCTAAACCTAATCCACCCTAAACGTTAAACAATCCTAAACCATAAACCTTAGACCCTAAATCCTAAATCTAACAATAAACCTAAACCTAACCCTAAATCTAACACTAACCCTAACCCTAACCCTAAACCCTCCCTGACCCTAACCCTAACCCTAACCCTAAACCTAACCCTGACCCTAATCCTAACACTAACCCTATTTCTAATTCTAAGCCTAACACTAATCCTAAACTTAAACCTAACCCCCTAATAATAACCCTAACCCTTTCAATAACCCTAACACCTAACCCTAACCCTAACCCTAACCCTAACCCTAACCCTAACACTAACCCCTAACCCCTAACACTAAACCTAACCCTAACCCCTAACCCTAACCCTAACCCTAACCCTAACCTTAAACCTAACCCTAACCCTATCCCTAACCCTAACCCTTACCCTAACACTAACACTAACCTTAACCCTAACCCTAACCTTAACCCTCACCCTAACCCTCACCTTAACCCTAAACCTAACCCTAACACTAACCCTAACACCCAAAATCCTAAACCCTAAACCCCGAAAAACCCTAAACACTAATTCCAAAAGAACCCTAAACCCTAAACTATAAACACTAAACGCTAAAAAACCCAAAACCCTAAACACTAAACCCTAAACAAGCCTAAACCCTAAAACCATTAACACTATACCCTAAACAACCCTAAACCCTTAACCCTAAACATTATACCCTTAACCCTAAAACACTATACAACCTTAAACCCTAAACCTTAAAATATCCTAAATCATAAATCCTGAACAACCCTAAACACTAAATTATAAACAACCCTAAAAAACCCTAAACAACTCTAAACGCTAAAACCTAAACAACCCTAACCATTAAACAATCTTAAACGCTAAATTCTATACCCTAAACCTAAACCACCCTAAAACTTAAACAATCCTAAACCCTAAACCTTAAAACATAAGCCCTAAATTTTAAACCATAAATCTAAGAATAACCATAACCCTAACCATAACCCTAAACCGAAACCTAACCCTAACCTTAACCCTAACCTTAACCCCATAACCCTAACCCTAACCTTAAGCCTAACATAACCCCATAACCCTAACTCTAACCCTAACTCTAACCCTAACTCTAACCCTAATGCTAACCCTAACCCTAACCCTAACCCTAACCCCTTAACCTTAATCCCTAAATTCTAAACCCTGAACAACCATAAATCCTAAACCCTGAACAACCCTAAATCATAAACCCTGAATAACCCTAAACACTAACCTCTAAACAACCCTGAACAACCCTAATCAGTAAACCATAAACAACCCTAAACACTAAACCCTAAACAACCCTATACCCTAAACCTTAAACACTAAACCCTAAATAACCCTAAACCCTAAACCATTAACACTATACCCTAAATAACCCCAAACAACCCTAAAAATTAAACCTTAAACACTAAACCTTAAACAACCCTAAACCCTAAACACTAAACCCTAAAAAACCCTAAACTTTTAACCCTAAACTCTATACCCTAAACAACCCTAAACCTTAAACAATCCTAAACTCTAAACGCTAAACCCTTAACCTAAACCACCCTAAATCTTAAACAATCCTAAACCCTAAACCTTAAACCCTAAACACTAAACCTTAAACCCTAAACCTAAAAATAACCATAACCCTAACCCTAACCCCTAACCCTTACCCTAACCCTAACCCTAACCCTAATCCTAACCCTAACCCTAACCCTAACCCTAACCCTAACCCTAACCCTAACCCTAACCCTAAACCTAATCCTAACCCTAACCTTAACCCTAATCCTAACCCTAACCCTAACCCTAAACCTAACAGTAACCCTAACACTAAACTCTAAAGCCTAAAGCTAATCCACCCTAAACCTTAAAAAATCCTAAACCATAAACCTTAGACCCTAAATCCTAAATCTAACAATAAACCTAAACCTAACCCTAAATCTAACCCTAACCCTAACCCTAACCCTAAACCCTCCCTGACTTTAACCCTAACCCTAACCCTAACCCTAACCCTAAACCTAACCCTGACCCTAATCCTAAGACTAACCCTATTTCTAATTCTTACCCTAACACTAATCCTAAACTTAAACCTAACCCCCTAATAATAACCCTAACCCTAACACTAACCCTAACCCCTAACCCTAACCCTAACCCTAACCCTAACCCTAACCTAACCCTAACCCTAACCCTAACCCTAACCCTAACCCAAACCCTAACACTAACCCCCTAACTTTTACCATAACCCTAAACCTAACCCTAACCCTAACCCTTACCATAACCCTAACCCTAACCCTAACACCATCCCTAACCCTAACCCTAACCGTAACCATAACACTAAACTCTAAACCCTAAACCTAATCCACCCTAAACCTTAAACAATCCTAAACCATAAACCTTAAACACTAAACCCTAAATCTAACAATAAACCTAAACCTAACCCTAAATCTAACCCTAACCCTATCCCTAACCCTAAACCTAACCCTGACCCTAAACCTAACCCTAATCCTAACACTAACCATAACTCTAACCCTAACATTAACCCTAACCTTAACCCTAACCCTAACCCTAACCCTAACCCTAACCCTAACTCTAACCCTAACTTTAACCCTAACCGTAACCATAATACTAAACTCTAAACCCTAAACCTAATCTACCCTAAACCTTAAACAATCCTAAACCCTAAACCTTAAACCCTAAACCCTAAATCTAACAATAAACCTAAACCTAACCCTAAATCTAACCCTAACCCTAACCCTAACCCTAAACCTAAACCGGACCCTAACCCTAACCCTAATAATAACACTAATCATAACCCAAACACTAACCCTAACCCTAACCCTAAACCTAACCCTAAACCTCACACTATCCCTAATCCTAACACTAAACCCTAAACTTTAAATCTAACCCTAACCCTAACTCTACCCTTAACACTAACCATAACCATATCCCTAAACCTAACCCTGACTCTAATCCTAACACTAACCCTATTTCTAATTCTAACCCTAACACTAATCCTGAACTAAAACCTAACCCCCTAATAATAACCCTAACACTAAACCTAAACCTAACCCTAACCCTAACCCTAACCCTAACACTAACCCCTAACCCCTAACACTAACCCTAACCCTAACCCCTAACCCTAACCCTAACCCTAACCCTAAACTTAACCCTAACCCTAACCCTAACCCTAACCCTATCCCTAACCCTAACCCTTACCCTAACACTAACACTAACCTTAACCCTAACCCTAACCTTAACCCTCACCCTAACCCTCACCTTAACCCTAAACCTAACCCTAACACTAACACTAACACCCTAAATCCTAAACCCTAAACCCCGAAAAACCCTAAACACTAATTCCAAAAGCACCCTAAACCCTAAACTGTAAACACTAAACGCTAAAAAACCCTAAACCCTAAACCCTAAACACTAAACACTAAACAAGCCTAAACCCTAAAACCATTAACACTATACCCTAAACAACCCTAAACCCTTAACCCTAAACAATATACCCTAAACCCTAAAACACTATACAACCTTAAACCCTAAACCTTAAAATATCCTAAATCATAAATCCTGAACAACCCTAAACACTAAATCATAAACAACCCTAAAAAACCCTAAACAACTCTAAACGCTAAAACCTAAACAACGCTAAACATTAAAGAATCTTAAACGCTAAACCCTATACCCTAAACCTAAACCACCCTAAAACTTAAACAATCCTAAACCCTAAACCTTAAACCATAAACCCTAAAATTTAAACATTAAATCTAAGAATAACCATAACCCTAACCCTAACCCTAAACCTAAACCTAACCCTAACCCCAACCCTAACCTTAACCCCAAAACCCTAACCCTAACCTTAAGCCTAACATAACCCCATAACCCTAACTCTAACCCTAACTATAACCCTAATGCTAACCCTAACCCTAACCCTAACCCTAACCCTAACCCCTTAACCTTAATCCCTAAATCCTAAACCCTGAACAACCATAAATCCTAAACCCTGAACAACCCTAAATCATAAACCCTGAATAACCCTAAACACTAACCTCTAAACAACCCTAAACAACCCTAATCACTAAACCATAAACAACCCTAAACACTAAATCCTAAACAACCCTATACCCTAAACCTTAAACACTAAACCCTAAATAACTCTAAACCATAAACCATTAACACTATACCCTAAACAACACTAAACACTAAACTCAAAACAACCCTAAAACCTAAACCTTAAACACTAAACCTTAAACAACCCTAAACCCTAAACACTAAACCCAAAACAACCCTAAACTTTTAACCCTAAACACTATACCCTAAACAACCCTAAACCTTAAACAATCCTAAACTCTAAACCCTAAACCCTTAACCTAAACCACCCTAAATCTTAAACAATCCTAAACCCTAAACCTTAAACCCTAAACACTAAACCCTAAACCCTAAACCTAAAAATAACCATAACCCTAACCCTAACCCCTAACCCTTAACCTAACCCTAACCCTAGCCCTAATCCTAACCCTAACCCTAACCCTAACCCTAACCCTAACCCTAACCCTAACCCTAACCCTAAACCTAAACCTAATCCTAACCCTAACCTTAACCCTAATCCTAACCCTAACCCTAACCCTAACCCTAACCGTAACCATAACACTAAACTCTAAACCCTAAACCTAATCCAGCCTAAACCTTAAAAAATCCTAAACCATAAACCTTAGACCCTAAATCCTAAATCTAACAATAAACCTAAACCTAACCCTAAATCTTACCCTAACCCTAACCCTAACCCTAAACCCTCCCTGACCCTAACCCTCACCCTAACCCTAACCCTAACCCTAAACCTAACCCTGACCCTAATCCTAACACTAACCCTATTTCTAATTCTAACCCTAACACTAATCCTAAACTTTAACCTAACCCCCTAATAATAACCCTAACCCTAACACTAACCCTAACCCCTAACCCTAACCCTAACCCTAACCTAACCCTAACCCTAACCCTAATCCTAACCCTAACACTAACCCCTAACCCTTACCCTTACCCTAACCCTAACCCTCATCCTAACCATTACCCTAACCCTAACACTAACCCTAACCCTAACCCTAACCCTAACCCTAACACTAACCGTAACCATAACACTAAACTCTAAACCCTAAACCTAATCCACCCTAAACCTTAAACAATCCTAAACCATGAACCTTAAACCCTAAACCCTAAATCTAACAATAAACCTAAACCTGACCCTAAATCTAACCCTAACCCTAACCCTAACCCTAAACCTAACCCTGACCCTAACACTAACCCTAATCCTAACACTAACCATAACCCTAACCCTAACCCTAACCCTAACCTTAACCCTAACCCTAACCCTAACCCTAACCCTAACCCTAACCCCTTAACCTTAATCCCTAAATCCTAAACCCTGAACAACCATAAATCCTAAACCCTGAACAACCCTAAATCATAAACCCTGAATAACCCTAAACACTAACCTCTAAACTACCCTAAATAACCCTAATCACTAAACCATAAACAACCCTAAACACTAAACCCTAAACAACCCTATACCCTAAACCTTAAACACTAAACCCTAAATAATCCTAAACCCTAAACCATTAGCAATATACCCTAAACAACACTAAACACTAAACCCAAAACAACCCTAAAACCTAAACCTTAAACACTAAACCTTAAACAACCCTAAACCCTAAACACTAAACCCTAAACAACCCTAAACTTTTAACCCTAAACACTATACCCTAAACAACACTAAACCTTAAACAATCCTAAACTCTAAACCCTAATCCCTTAACCTAAACCACCCTAAATCTTAAACAATCCTAAACCCTAAACCTTAAACCCTAAACACTAAACCCTAAACCCTAAACCTAACAATAACCATAACCCTAACCCTAACCCCTAACCCTTACCCTAACCCTAACCCTAACCCTAATCCTAACCCTAACCCTAACCCTAACCCTAACCCTAACCCTAAACCTAATCCTAACCCTAACCTTAACCCTAATCCTAACCCTAACCCTAACCCTAACCGTAACCATAACACTAAACTCTAAACCCTAAACCTAATCCACCCTAAACCTTAAACAATCCTAAACCATAAACCTTAGACCCTAAACCCTAAATCTAACAATAAACCTAAACCTAAACCTAAATCTAACCCTAACCCTAACCCTAACCCTAAACCCTCCCTGACACTAACCCTAACCCTAACCCTAACCCTAAACCTAACCCTGACCCTAATCCTAACACTAACCCTATTTCTAATTCTAACCCTAACACTAATCCTAAACTTAAACCTAACCCCCTAATAATAACCCTAACCCTTTAACTAACCCTAACCCATATCCCTAACCCTAACCCTAACCCTAACCCTAACCTAACCCTAACCCTAACCATAACCCTAACCCTAACCTAACCCTAACCCTAACCCTAACCCTAACACAAACCCTAACACTAACCCCCTAACTTTTACCATAACCCTAAACCTAACCCTAAACCTAACCCTTACCATAACCCTAACCCTAACCCTAACCCTAACCTTAACCCTAACCCTAACCCTAACCCTAACCCTAACCCTAACCCTAACCCCTTAAGCTTAATCCCTAAATCCTAAACCCTTAACAACCATAAATCCTAAACCCTGAACAACCCTAAATCATAAACCCTGAATAACCCTAAACACTAACCTCTAAACTACCCTAAATAACCCTAATCACTAAACCATAAACAACCCTAAACACTAAACTCTAAACAACCCTATACCCTAAACCTTAAACACTAAACCCTAAATAATCCTAAACCCTAAACCATTAGCACTATACCCTAAACAACACTAAACACTAAACCAAAAACAACCCTAAAACCTAAACCTTAAACACTAAACCTTAAACAACCCTAAACCCTAAACACTAAACTCTAAACAACCCTAAACTTTTAACCCTAAACACTATACCCTAAACAACACTAAACCTTAAACAATCCTAAACTCTAAACCCTAATCCCTTAACCTAAACCACCCTAAATCTTAAACAATCCTAAACCCTAAACCTTAAACCCTAAACACTAAACCCTAAACCCTAAACCTAACAATAACCATAACCCTAACCCTAACCCCTAACCCTTACCCTAACCCAAACCCTAACCCTAATCCTAACCCTAACCCTAACCCTAACCCTAACCCTAACCCTAAACCTCATCCTAACCCTAACCTTAACCCTAATCCTAACCCTAACCCTAACCCTAACCGTAACCATAACACTAAACTCTAAACCCTAAACCTAATCCACCCTAAACCTTAAACAATCCTAAACCATAAACCTTAGACCCTAAATCCTAAATCTAACAATAAACCTAAACCTAAACCTAAATCTAACCCTAACCCTAACCCTAACCCTAAACCCTCCCTGACCCTAACCCTAACCCTAACCCTAACCCTAAACCTAACCCTGACCCTAATCCTAACACTAACCCTATTTCTAATTCTAACCCTAACACTAATCCTAAACTTAAACCTAACCCCCTAATAATAACCCTAACCCTTTCACTAACCCTAACCCCTAACCCTAACCCTAACCCTAACCCTAACCTAACCCTAACCCTAACCCAAACCCTAACCCTAACCCTAACCCTAACCTAACCCTAACCCTAACCCTAACCCTAACACAAACCCTAACACTAACCCCCTAACTTTTACCCTAACACTAACCCTAACCCTAAACCTAACCCTTACCATAACCCTAACCCTAACCCTAACTCCATCCCGAACCCTAACCCTAACCGTAACCATAATACTAAACTCTAAACCCTAAACCTAATCCACCCTTAAACTTAAACAATCCTAAACCATAAACCTTAAACCCTAAACCCTAAATCTAACAATAAACCTAAACCTAACCCTAAATCTAACCCTAACCCTAACCCTAACCCTAAACATAAACCTGACCCTAACCCTAATCCTAATCCTAACACTAATCATAACCCAAACACTAACCCTAAGCCTAACCCCAAACCTAACCCTAACCCTCACCCTATTCCTAATCTTAACACTAAACCCTAAACCTTAATTCTAACCCTAAGCCTAACCCTACCCTTAACCCTAACCCTAACCATATTTCTAAACCTTATCCTGACCCTAATCCTAACACTAACCCTATTTCTAATTCTAACCCTAACACTAATCCTAAACTAAAACCTAACCCCCTAATAATAACCCTAACACTAAACCTAACCCTAACCCTAACCCTAATCCTAACCCTAACACTAACCCCTAACACCTAACACTAACCCTAAACCAAACCCCTAACCCTAACCCTAACGCTAACCCTAACCTTAACCCTAACTCTAACCCTAACCCTAACCCTATCCCTAACCCTAACCCTTACCCTAACACTAACACTAACCTTAACCCTAACCCTAACCTTAACCCTCACCCTAACCCTCACCTTAACCCTAAACCTAACCCTAACACTAACCCTAACACCCTAAATCCTAAACCCTAAACCCCGAAAAACCCTAAACACTAATTCCAAAAGCACCCTAAACCCTAAACTATAAACACTAAACGCTAAAAAACCTAAACACTAAACCCTAAACACTAAACCCTAAACAAGCCTAAACCCTAAAACCATTAACACTATAACCTAAACAACCCTAAACCCTTAACCCTAAACATTATACCCTAAACCCTAAAACACTATACAACCTTAAACCCTAAACCTTAAAATATCCTAAATCATAAATAATGAACAACCCTAAACACTAAATTATAAACAACCCTAAAAAACCCTAAACAACTCTAAATGCTAAAACCTAAACAACCCTAACCATTAAACAATCTTAAACGCTAAATTTTGAACCCTAAACCTAAACCACCCTAAAACTTAAACAATCCTAAACCCTAAACCTTAAACCATAAACCCTAAATTTTAAACCATAAATCTAAGAATAACCATAACCCTAACCCTAACCCTAAACCTAAACCTAACCCTAACCCCAACCCTAACCTTAACCCCATAACCCTAACCCTAACCTTAAGCCTAACATAACCCCATAACCCTAACTCTAACCCTAACTCTAACCCTAATGCTAACCCTAACCCTAACCCTAACCCTAACCCCTTAACCTTAATCCCTAAATCCTAAACCCTGAACAACCATAAATCCTAAACCCTGAACAACCCTAAATCATAAACCCTGAATAACCCTAAACACTAACCTCTAAACAACCCTAAACAACCCTAATCACTAAACCATAAACAACCCTAAACACTAAACCCTAAACAACCCTATACCCTAAACCTTAAACACTAAACCCTAAATAACCCTAAACCCTAAACCATTAACACTATACCCTAAACAACACTAAACACTAAATCCAAAACAACCCTAAAACCTAAACCTTAAACACTAAACCTTAAACAAACCTAAACCCTAAACACTAAACCCTAAACAACCCTAAACTTTTAACCCTAAACACTATACCCTAAACAACCCTAAACCTTAAACAATCCTAAACTCTAAACCCTAAACCCTTAACCTAAACCACCCTAAATCTTAAACAATCCTAAACCCTAAACCTTAAACCCTAAACACTAAACCCTAAACCATAAACCTAACAATAACCATAACCCTAACCCTAACCCCTAACCCTTACCCTAACCCTAACCCTAACCCTAACCCTAACCCTAACCCTAAACCTAACCCTAACCTTAACACTAATCCTAACCCTAACCCTAACCCTAACCGTAACCCTAAACCTAAACCTAATCCTAACCCTAACCCTAACACTAACCCTAACCCTAACCCTAACCCTAACCCTAACCCTAAACCTAATCCTAACCTAACATTAACCCTAATCCTAACCCTAACCCTAACCCTAACCGTAACCATAACACTAAACTCTAAACCCTAAACCTAATCCACCCTAAACGTTAAACAATCCTAAACCATAAACCTTAGACCCTAAATCCTAAATCTAACAATAAACATAAACCTAACCCTAAATCTAACACTAACCCTAACCCTAACCCTAAACCCTCCCTGACCCTAACCCTAACCCTAACCCTAAACCTAACCCTGACCCTAATCCTAACACTAACCCTATTTCTAATTCTAAGCCTAACACTAATCCTAAACTTAAACCTAACCCCCTAATAATAACCCTAACCCTTTCACTAACCCTAACCCCTAACCCTAACCCTAACCCTAACCCTAACCCTAACCTAACCCTATCCCTAACCCTAACCCTAACCCTAACCCTAACCTAACCCTAACCCTAACCCTAACCCTAACACAAACCCTAACACTAACCCCCTAACTTTTACCCTAACCCTAACCCTAAACCTAACCCTTACCATAACCCTAACCCTAACCCTAACCCTCTCCCTAACCCTAACCCTAACCGTAACCATAACACTAAACTCTAAACCCTAAACCTAATCCACCCTAAACCTTAAACAATCCTCAACCATAAACCTTAAACCCTAAACACTAAACCCTAAACCCTAAACCTAACAATAACCATAACCCTAACCCTAACCCCTAACCCTTACCCTAACCCTAACCTTAACCCTAATCCTAACCCTAACCATAACCCTAACCCTAACCCTAACCTTAACCTTAAACCTAACCCTGACCCTAACCCTAACCCTAATCCTAACACTAACCATAACCCTAACCCTAACACTAACCCTAACCTTAACCCTAACCCTAACCCTAACCCTAACCCTAACTCTAACCCTAACCCTAACCCTAACCATAACCATAATACTAAACTCTAAACCCTAAACCTAATCCACCCTTAAACTTAAACAATCCTAAACCATAAACCTTAAACCCTAAACCCTAAATCTAACAATAAACCTAAACCTAACCCTAAACCTAACCCTAACTCTAACCCTAACCCTGAACATAAACCTGACCCTAACCCTAATCCTAATCCTAACACTAATCATAACCCAAACACTAACCCTAACCCTAACCCTAAACCTAACCCTAAACCTCACACTATCCCTAATCCTAACACTAAACCCTAAACTTTAATTCTAACCATAACACTAACCCTACCCTTAACCCTAAACCTAACCATATTTCTAAACCTAACCCTGACCCTAATCCTAACACTAACCCTATTTCTAATTCAAACCCTAACACTAATCCTAAACTAAAACCTAACCCCCTAATAATAACCCTAACACTAAACCTAACCCTAACCCTAACACTAACCCCTAACCCCTAACACTAACCCTAACCCAAACCCCTAACCCTAACCCTAACCCTAACCCTAACCTTAACCCTAACCCTAACCCTAACCCTAACCCTATCCCTAACCCTAACCCTTATTCTAACACTAACACTAACCTTAACCCTAACCCTAACCTTAAACCTCACCCTAACCCTCACCTTAACCCTAAACCTAACCCTAAAACTAACCCTAACACCCTAAATCCTAAACCCTAAACCCTGAAAAACCCTAAACACTAATTTCAAAAGCACCCTAAACCCTAAACTATAAACACTAAACGCTAAAAAACCCTAAACCCTAAACCCTAAACACTAAACCCTAAACAAGCCTAAACCCTAAAACCATTAACACTATACCCTAAACAACCCTAAACCTTAAACAATCCTAAACTCTAAACCCTAAACCCTTAACCTAAACCACCCTAAATCTTAAACAATCCTAAACCCTAAACCTTAAACCCTAAACACTAAACCCTAAACCCTAAACCTAACAATAATCATAACCCTAACCCTAACCCCTAACCCTTACCCTAAACCTAACCCTGACCCTAATCCTAACACTAACCCTATTTCTAATTCTAACCCTAACACTAATCCTAAACTTAACCCTAACCCCCTAATAATAACCCT
>NW_027667640.1:2075000-2120000 GCF_963924665.1 Micromys minutus | reverse complement strand
ACTAACCCCTAACCCTAACCCTAACCCTAACCCTAACCTTAATCCTAACCCTAACCCTAACCCTAACCCTATCCCTAACCCTAACCATTACCCTAACACTAACACTAACCTTAACCCTAACCCTCACCTTAACCCTTATCTCAACCCTAACACTAACCCTAACACCCTAAATCCTAAACCCTAAACCCCGAAAAACCCTAAACACTAATTCCAAAAGCACCCTAAACCCTAAACTATAAACACTAAACGCTAAAAAACCCTAAACCCTAAACCCTAAACACTAAACACTAAACAAGCCTAAACCCTAAAACCATTAACACTATACCCTAAACAACCCTAAACCCTTAACACTAAACATTATACCCTAAACCCTAAAACACTATACAACCTTAAATCCTAAACCTTAAAATATCGTAAATCATAAATCCTGAACAACCCTAAACACTAAATCATAAACAACCCTAAAAAACCCTAAACAACTCTAAACGCTAAAACCTAAACAACCCTAAACATTAAACAATCTTAAACGCTAAACCCTATACCCTAAACCTAAACCACCCTAAAACTTAAACAATCCTAAACCCTAAAACTTAAACCATAAACCCTAAATATTAAACCATAAATCTAAGAATAACCATAACCCTAACCCTAACCCTAAACCTAAACCTAACCCTAACCCCAACCCTAACCTTAACCCCATAACCCTAACCCTAACCTTAAGCCTAACATAACCCCATAACCCTAACTCTAACCCTAACTCTAACCCTAATGCTAACCCTAACCCTAACCCTAACCCTAACCCTAACCCCTTAACCTTAATCCCTAAATCCTAAACCCTGAACAACCATAAATCCTAAACCCTGAACAACCCTAAATCATAAACCCTGAATAACCCTAAACACTAACCTCTAAACAACCCTAAACAACACTAATCACTAAACCATAAACAACCCTAAACACTAAACCCTAAACAACCCTATACCCTAAACCTTAAACACTAAACCCTAAATAACCCTAAACCCTAAACCATTAACACTATACCCTAAACAACACTAAACACTAAACCCAAAACAACCCTAAAACCTAAACCTTAAACACTAAACCTTAAACAACCCTAAACCCTAAACACTAAACCCTAAACAACCCTAAACTTTTAACCCTAAACACTATACCCTAAACAACCCTAAACCTTAAACAATCCTAAACTCTAAACCCTAAACCCTTAACCTAAACCACCCTAAATCTTAAACAATCCTAAACCCTAAACCTTAAACCCTAAACACTAAACCCTAACCCTAAACCTAATCCTAACCCTAACCCTAACCCTAACCCTAACCCTAACCCTAACCCTAACCCTAATCCTAACCCTAACCCTAACCCTAACCCTAACCCTAACCCTAAACCTAACCCTGACCCTAATCCTAACACTAACCCTATTTCTAATTCTAACCCTAACACTAATCCTAAACTTAAACCTAACCCCCTAATAATAAACCTAACCCTAACACTAACCCTAACCCCTAACCCTAACCCTAACCCTAACCTAACCCTAACCCTAACCCTAACACTAACCCCTAACACTTACCCTAACCCTAACCCTAACCCTAACCCTAACCATTACCCTAACCCTAACCCTAACCCTAACCCTAACCCTAACATTAACCGTAACCATAACACTAAACTCTAAAACCTAAACCTAATCCACCCTAAACATTAAACAATCCTAAACCATAAATCTTAAACCCTAAACACTAAATCTAACAATAAACCTGAACCTGACCCTAAATCTAACCCTAACCCTAACCCTAACCCTAAACCTAACCCTGACCCTAACACTAACCCTAATCCTAACACTAACCATAACCCTAACCTTAACCCTAACCCTAACCTTAACCCTAACCCTAACCCTAAACCTAACCCTTACCCTAACCCTAACCCTAACCCTAACCTAAACCTAACCCTAACCCTAACCCTAACCCTAACACTAACCCCCTAACTTTTACCCTAACCCTAACCCTAACATTAACCCTAACCTTAACCCTAACCCTAACCCTAACCCTAACCCTAACCCTAACTCTAACCCTAACCCTAACCCTAACCGTAACCATAATACTAAACTCTAAACCCTAAACCTAATCTACCCTAAACCTTAAACAATCCTAAACCTTAAACCTTAAACCCTAAACACTAAATCTAACAATAAACCTAAACCTAACCCTAAATCTAACCCTAACCCTAACCCTAACCCTAAACCTAAACCTGACCCTAACCCTAACCCTAATAATAACACTAATCATAACCCAAACACTAACCCTAACCCTAACCCTAAACCTAACCCTAAAACTCACACTATCCCTAATCCTAACACTAAACCCTAAACTTTAAATCTAACCCTAACCCTAACTCTACCCTTAACCCTAACCCTAACCATATCCCTAAACCTAACCCTGACCCTAATCCTAACACTAACCCTATTTCTAATTCTAACCCTAACACTAATCCTAAACTAAAACCTAACCCCCTAATAATAACCCTAACACAAAACCTAACCCTAACCCTAACCCTAACCCTAACCCTAACCCTAACACTAACCCCTAACCCCTAACACTAACCCTAACACTAACCCCTAACCCTAACCCTAACCCTAACCCTAACCTTAACCCTAACCCTAACCCTAACCCTAACCCTATCCCTAACCCTAACCCTTACCCTAACACTAACACTAACCTTAACCCTAACCCTAACCTTAACCCTCACCCTAACCCTCACCTTAACACTAAACCTAACCCTAACACTAACCCTAACACCCTAAATCCTAAACCCTAAACCCCGAAAAACCCTAAACACTAATTCCAAAAGCACCCTAAACCCTAAACTATAAACACTAAACGCTAAAAAACCCTAAACTCTAAACCCTAAACACTAAACCCTAAACAAGCCTAAACCCTAAAACCATTAACACTATACCCTAAACAACCCTAAACCCTTAACCCTAAATATTATACCCTAAACCCTAAAACACTATACAACCTTAAACCCTAAACCTTAAAATATCCTAAATCATAAATCCTGAACAACCCTAAACACTAAATCATAAACAACCCTAAAAAACCCTAAACAACTCTAAACGCTAAAACCTAAAAAACCCTAAACATTAAACAATCTTAAACGCTAAACCCTATACCCTAAACCTAAACCACCCTAAAACTTAAACAATCCTAAACCCTAAACCTTAAACCATAAACCCTAAATTTTAAACCATAAATCTAAGAATAACCATAACCCTAACCCTAACCCTAAACCTAAACCTAACCCTAACCCCAACCCTAACCTTAACCCCATAACCCTAACCCTAACCTTAAGCCTAACATAACCCCATAACCCTAACTCTAACCCTAACTCTAACCCTAATGCTAACCCTAACCGTAACCCTAACCCTAACCCTAACCCCTTAACCTTAATCCCTGAATCCTAAACCCTGAACAACCATAAATCCTAAACCCTGAACAACCCTAAATCATAAACCCTGAATAACCCTAAACACTAACCTCTAAACAACCCTAAACAACCCTAATCACTAAACCATAAACAACCCTAAACACTAAACACTAAACAACCCTATACCCTAAACCTTAAACACTAAACCCTAAATAACCCTAAACCCTAAAACATTAACACTATACCCTAAAAAACACTAAACACTAAACCCAAAACAACCCTAAAACCTAAACCTTAAACACTAAACCTTAAACAACCCTAAACCCTAAACACTAAACCCTAAACAACCCTAAACTTTTAACCCTAAACACTATACCCTAAACAACCCTAAACCTTAAACAATCCTAAACTCTAAACCCTAAACCCTTAACCTAAACCACCCTAAATCTTAAACAATCCTAAACCCTAAACCTTAAACCCTAAACACTAAACCCTAAACCCTAAACCTAACAATAACCATAACTCTAACCCTAACCCCTAACCCTTACCCTAACCCTAACCCTAACACTAATCCTAACCCTAAACCTAACCCTAACCCTAACCCTAACCCTAAACCTAACCCTTACCCTAATCCTAACACTAACCCTATTTCTAATTTTAACCCTAACACTAATCCTAAACTTAAACCTAACCCCCTAATAATAAACCTAACCCTAACACTAACCCTAACCCCTAACCCTAACCCTAACCCTAACCCTAACCTAACCCTAACCCTAACCCTAACCCTAACCCTAACCCTAACCCTAACCCTAACCTAACCCTAACCCTAACCCTAACCCTAACCCTAACACTAACCGTAACCATAACACTAAACTCTAAACCCTAAACCTAATCCACCCTAAACCTTAAACAATCCTAAACCATAAATCTTAAACCCTAAACACTAAATCTAACAATAAACCTAAACCTGACCCTAAATCTAACCCTAACCCTAACCCTAACCCTAAACCTAACCCTGACCCTAACACTAACCCTAATCCTAACACTAACCATAACCCTAACCCTAACCCTAACCCTAACCTTAATCCTAACCCTAACCCTAAACCTAACCCTTACCCTAACCCTAACCCTAACCCTAACCTAATCCTAACCCTAACCCTAACCCTAACCCTAACACTAACCCCCTAACTTTTACCCTAACCCTAACCCTAACATTAACCCTAACCTTAACCCTAACCCTAACCCTAACCCTAACCCTAACCCTAACTCTAACCCTAACTTTAACCCTAACCGTAACCATAATACTAAACTCTAAACCCTAAACCTAATCTACCCTAAACCTTAAACAATCCTAAACCCTAAACCTTAAACCCTAAACCCTAAATCTAACAATAAACCTAAACCTAACCCTAAATCTAACCCTAACCCTAACCCTAACCCTAAACCTAAACCGGACCCTAACCCTAACCCTAATAATAACACTAATCATAACCCAAACACTAACCCTAACCCTAACCCTAAACCTAACCCTAAACCTCACACTATCCCTAATCCTAACACTAAACCCTAAACTTTAAATCTAACCCTAACCCTAACTCTACCCTTAACACTAACCCTAACCATATCCCTAAACCTAACCCTGACCCTAATCCTAACACTAACCCTATTTCTAATTCTAACCCTAACACTAATCCTAAACTAAAACCTAACCCCCTAATAATAACCCTAACACAAAACCTAACCCTAACCCTAACCCTAACCCTAAAACTAACCCCTAACCCCTAACACTAACCCTAACACTAACCCCTAACCCTAACCCTAACCCTAACCCTAAACTTAACCCTAACCTTAACCCTAACCCTAACCCTATCCCTAACCCTAACCCTTACCCTAACACTAACACTAACCTTAACCCTAACCCTAACCTTAACCCTCACCCTAACCCTCACCTTAACCCTAAACCTAACCCTAACACTAACCCTAACACCCTAAATCCTAAACCCTAAACCCCGAAAAACCCTAAACACTAATTCCAAAAGAACCCTAAACCCTAAACTATAAACACTAAACGCTAAAAAACCCTAAACTCTAAACCCTAAACACTAAACCCTAAACAAGCCTAAACCCTAAAACCATTAACACTATACCCTAAACAACCCTAAACCCTTAACCCTAAATATTATACCCTAAACCCTAAAACACTATACAACCTTAAACCCTAAACCTTAAAATATCCTAAATCATAAATCCTGAACAAGCCTAAACACTAAATCATAAACAACCCTAAAAAACCCTAAACAGCTCTAAACGCTAAAACCTAAACAACCCTAAACATTAAACAATCTTAAACGCTAAACCCTATACCCTAAACCTAAACCACCCTAAAACTTAAACAATCCTAAACCCTAAACCTTAAACCATAAACCCTAAATATTAAACCATAAATCTAAGAATAACCATAACCCTAACCCTAACCCTAAACCTAAACCTAACCCTAACCCCAACCCTAACCTTAACCCCATAACCCTAACCCTAACCTTAAGCCTAACATAACCCCATAACCCTAACTCTAACCCTAACTCTAACCCTAATGCTAACCCTAACCCTAACCCTAACCCTAACCCTAACCCCTTAACCTTAATCCCTAAATCCTAAACCCTGAACAACCATAAATCCTAAACCCTGAACAACCCTAAATCATAAACCCTGAATAACCCTAAACACTAACCTCTAAACAACCCTAAACAACCCTAATCACTAAACCATAAACAACCCTAAACACTAAACCCTAAACAACCCTATACCCTAAACCTTAAACACTAAACCCTAAATAACCCTAAACCCTAAACCATTAACACTATACCCTAAACAACACTAAACACTAAACCCAAAACAACCCTAAAACCTAAACCTTAAACACTAAACCTTAAACAACCCTAAACCCTAAACACTAAACCCTAAACAACCCTAAACTTTTAATCCTAAACACTATACCCTAAACAACCCTAAACCTTAAACAATCCTAAACTCTAAAGCCTAAACCCTTAACCTAAACCACCCTAAATCTTAAACAATCCTAAACCCTAAACCTTAAACCCTAAACACTAAACCCTAAACCCTAAACCTAACAATAAACATAACCCTAACCCTAACCCCTAACCCTTACCCTAACCCTAACCCTAACCCTAATCCTAACCATAACCCTAACCCTAACCCTAACCCTAACCCTAACCCTAAACCTAATCCTAACCCTAACCTTAATCCTAATCCTAACCCTAACCCTAACCCTAACCCTAACCGTAACCATAACACTAAACTCTAAACCCTAAACCTAATCCACCCTAAACCTTAAACAATCCTAAACCATAAACCGTAGACCCTAAACCCTAAATCTAACATTAAACCTAAACCTAACCCTAAATCTAACCCTAACCCTAAACCCTCCCTGACCCTAACCCTAACCCTAACCCTAACCCTAACCCTAAACCTAACCCTGACCCTAATCCTAACACTAAACCTATTTCTAATTCTAACCCTAACACTAATCCTAAACTTAACCCTAACCCCCTAACCCTAACCCTAAACCTAAAACTAACCCTAAACCCTAACCCTAACCCTAAACCTAACCCTAACCCTAACCTAACCCTAACCCTAAACCTAACCCTAACACAAACCCTAACACTAACCCCCTAACTTTTACTCTAACCCTAACCCTAACCCTAACCTTTACCATAACCCTAACCCTAACCCTAACCTAACCCTAACCCTAACCCTAACCCTAACCCTAACCTAACCCTAACCCTAACCCTAATCCCATCCCTAACCCTAACACTAACCGTAACCATAACACTAAACTCTAAACCCTAAACCTAATCCACCCTAAACCTTGAACAATTCTAAACCATAAACCTTAAACCCTAAACCCTAAATCTAACAATAAACCTAAACCTAACCCTAAATCTAACCCTAACCCTATCCCTAACCCTAAACCTAACCCTGACCCTAACCCTAACCCTAATCCTAAAACTAACCATAACCCTAACTCTAACACTAACCCTAACCTTAACCCTAACCCTAACCCTAACCCTAACCCTAACCCTAACTCTAACCCTAACCCTAACCATAACCGTAACCATAATACTAAACTCTAAACACTAAACCTAATCCACCCTAAACCTTAAACAATCCTAAACCATAAACCTTAAACCCTAAACCTTAAATCTAACAATAAACCTAAACCTAACCCTAAATCTAACCCTAACCCTAACCCTAACCCTAAACCTAAACCTGACCCTAACCCTAACCCTAATCCTAACACTAATCATAACCCAAACACTAACCCTAACCCTAACCCTAAACCTAACCCTAAAACTCACACTATCCCTAATCCTAACACTAAACCCTAAACTTTAAATCTAACCCTAACTCTAACCCTACCCTTAACCCTAACCCTATCCCTAAACCTAACCCTGACCCTAATCCTAACACTAACCCTATTTCTAATTCTAACCCTAACACTAATCCTAAACTAAAACCTAACCCCCTAATAATAACCCTAACACTAAACCTAACCCTAACCCTAACCCTAAACCTAACCCTAACCCTAACACTAACCCCTAACCCCTAACACTAACCCTAACCCTAACCCCTAACCCTAACCCTAACCCTAACCTTAACCCTAACCCTAACCCTAACCCTATCCCTAACCCTAACCCTTACCCTAACACTAACACTAACCTTAACCCTAACCCTAACCTTAACCCTCACCCTAACCCTCACCTTAACCCTAAACCTAACCCTAACACTAACCCTAACACCCTAAATCCTAAACCTTAAGCCTCGAAAAACCCTAAACACTAATTCCAAAAGCACCCTAAACCCTAAACTATAAACACTAAACGCTAAAAAACCCTAAACCCTAAACCCTAAACACTAAACCCTAAACAAGATTAAACCCTAAAACCATTAACACTATACCCTAAAAAACCCTAAACCCTTAACCCTAAACATTATATCCTAAACCCTAAAACACTATACAACCTTAAACCCTAAACCTTAACATATCCTAAATCATAAATCCTGAACAACCCTAAACACTAAATTATAAACAACCCTAAAAAACCCTAAACAACTCTAAACGCTAAAACCTAAACAACCCTAACCATTAAAAAATCTTAAACGCTAAATTCTATACCCTAAACCTAAACCACCCTAAAACTTAAACAATCCTAAACCCTAAACCTTAAACCATAAACACTAAATTTTAAACCATAAATCTAAGGATAACCATAACCCTAACCCTAACCCTAAACCTAAACCTAACCCTAACCCCAACCCTAACCTTAACCCCATAACCCTAACCCTAACCTTAAGCCTAACATAACCCCATAACCCTAACTCTAACCCTAACTCTAACCCTAATGCTATCCCTAACCCTAACCCTAACCCTAACCCTAACCCTAACTTTAACCCCTTAACCTTAATCCCTAAATCCTAAACCCTGAACAACCATAAATCCTAAACCCTGAACAACCCTAAATCATAAACCCTGAATAACCCTAAACACTAACCTCTAAACAACCCTAAACAACACTAATCACTAAACCATAAACAACCCTAAACACTAAACCCTAAACAACCCTATACCCTAAACCTTAAACACTAAACCCTAAATAACCCTAAACCCTAAACCATTAACACTATACCCTAAACAACACTAAACACTAAACCCAAAACAACCCTAAAACCTAAACCTTAAACACTAAACCTTAAACAACCCTAAACCCTAAACACTAAACCCTAAACAACCCTAAACTTTTTACCCTAAACTCTATACCCTAAACAACCCTAAACCTTAAACAATCCTAAACTCTAAACCCTAAACCCTTAACCTAAACCACCCTAAACCTTAAACAATCCTAAACCCTAAACCTTAAACCCTAAACACTAAACCCTAAACCCTAAACCTAACAATAACGATAACCCTAACCCTAACCCCTAACCCTTACCCTAACCCTAACCCTAACCCTAATCCTAACCCTAACCCTAACCCTAACCCTAACCCTAACCCTAACCCTAAACCTAATCCTAACCCTAACCTTAACCCTAATCCTAACCCTAACCCTAACCCTAACCCTAACCGTAACCATAACACTAAACTCTAAACCCTAAACCTAATCCACCCTAAACCTTAAACAATCCTAAACCATAAACCTTAGACCCTAAATCCTAAATCTAACAATAAACCTAAACCTAACCCTAAATCTAACCCTAACCCTAACCCTAACCCTAAACCCTACCTGACTTTAACCCTAACCCTAACACTAACCCTAACCCTAAACCTAACCCTGACCCTAATCCTAACACTAAACCTATTTCTAATTCTAACCCTAACACTAATCCTAAACTTAAACCTAACCCCCTAATAATAACCCTAACCCTAACACTAACCCTAACCCCTAACCCTAACCCTAACCCTAACCCTAACCTTACCCTAACCCTAACCTTAAACCTAACCCTAACCCTAACCCTAACCCTAACCTTAACCCTAACCCTAACCTTAACCCTAACCCTAACCCTAACCCCTAACCATTACCCAAACCCTAACCCTAACCCTAACCCTAAACCTAACCCTAACCCTAACCATAACCATAACCCTAACCCTAACCCTAACCCTAACCCTAACCCTAAACCTAACCCTAACCCTAACCTTAACCCTAATCCTAACCCTAACCCTAACCCTAACCCTAACCGTAACCATAACACTAAACTCTAAACCCTAAACCTAATCCACCCTAAAACTTAAACAATCCTAAACCATAAACCGTAGACCCTAAACCCTAAATCTAACATTAAACCTAAACCAAACCCTAAATCTAACCCTAACCCTAAACCCTACCTGACCCTAACCCTAACCCTAACCCTAACCCTAACCCTAAACCTAACCCTGACCCTAATCCTAACACTAAACCTATTTCTAATTCTAACCCTAACACTAATCCTAAACTTAACCCTAACCCCCTAATAATAACCCTAACCCTAAAACTAACCCTAAACCCTAACCCTAACCCTAACCCTAACCCTAACCTAACCCTAACCCTAACCCTTACCCTAACCCAAACCCTAACACTAACCCCCTAACTTTTACCCTAACCCTAACCCTAACCCTAACCTTTACCATAACCCTAACCCTAACCCTAACCCCATCCCTAACCCTAACCCTAACCGTAACCATAACACTAAACTCTAAACCCTAAACCTAATCCACCCTAAACCTTGAACAATCCTAAACCATAAACCTTAAACTCTAAAACCTAAATCTAACAATAAACCTAACCTAACCCTAAATCTAACCCTAACCCTATCCCTAACCCTAAACCTAACCCTGACCCTAACCCTAACCCTAATCCTAACACTAACCATAACCCTAACCCTAACACTAACCCTAACCTTAACCCTAACCCTAACCCTAACCCTAACCCTAACCCTAACTCTAACCCTAACCCTAACCCTAACTGTAACCATAATACTAAACTCTAAACCCTAAACCTAATCCACCCTAAACCTTAAACAATCCTAAACCATAAACCTTAAACCCTAAACCTTAAATCTAACAATAAACCTAAACCTAACCCTAAATCTAACCCTAACCCTAACCCTAACCCTAAACCTAAACCTGACCCTAACCCTAACCCTAATCCTAACACTAATCATAACCCAAACACTAACCCTAACCCTAACCCTAAACCTAACCCTAAAACTCACACTATCCCTAATCCTAACACTAAACCCTAAACTTTAAATCTAACCCTAACCCTAACCCTACCCTTAACCCTAACCCTATCCCTAAACCTAACCCTGACCCTAATCCTAACACTAACCCTATTTCTAATTCTAACCCTAACAGTAATCCTAAACTAAAACCTAACCTTCTAATAATAACCCTAACACTAAACCTAACCCTAACCCTAACCCTAACCCTAACCCTAACACTAACCCCTAACCCCTAACCCTAACCCTAACCCTAAACTTAACCCTAACCCTAACCCTAACCCTATCCCTAACCCTAACCCTTACCCTAACACTAACACTAACCTTAACCCTAACCCTAACCTTAACCCTCACCCTAACCCTCACCTTAACCCTAAACCTAACCCTAACACTAACCCTAACACCCTAAATCCTAAACCTTAAGCCCCGAAAAACCCTAAACACTAATTCCAAAAGCACCCTAAACCCTATACTATAAACACTAAACGCTAAAAAACCCTAAACCCTAAACCCTAAACACTAAACCCTAAACAAGCCTAAACCCTAAAACCATTAACACTATACCCTAAACAACCCTAAACCCTTAACCCTAAACATTATACCCTAAACCCTAAAACACTATACAACCTTAAACCCTAAACCTTAAAATATCCTAAATCATAAATCCTGAACAACCCTAAACACTAAATTATAAACAACCCTAAAAAACCCTAAACAACTCTAAACGCTAAAACCTAAACAACCCTAACCATTAAAAAATCTTAAACGCTAAATTCTATACCCTAAACCTAAACCTCCCTAAAACTTAAACAATCCTAAACCCTAAACCTTAAACCATAAACCCTAAATTTTAAACCATAAATCTAAGAATAACCATAACCCTAACCCTAACCCGAAACCTAAACCTAACCCTAACCCCAACCCTAACTTTAACCCCATAACCCTAACCCTAACCTTAAGCCTAACATAACCCCGTAACCCTAACTCTAACCCTAACTCTAACCCTAACTCTAACCCTAATGCTAACCCTAACCCTAACCCTAACCCTAACCCTAACCCTAACCCTAACCCCTTAACCTTAATCCCTAAATCCTAAACCCTGAACAACCATAAATCCTAAACCCTGAACAACCCTAAATCATAAACCCTGAATAACCCTAAACACTAACCTCTAAACAACCCTAAACAACCCTAATCACTAAACCATAAACAACCCTAAACACTAAACCCTAAACAACCCTATACCCTAAACCTTAAACACTAAACCCTAAATAACCCTAAACCCTAAACCATTAACACTATACCCTAAACAACACTAAACACTAAACCCAAAACAACCCTAAAACCTAAACCTTAAACACTAAACCTTAAACAACCCTAAACCCTAAACACTAAACCCTAAACAACCCTAAACTTTTAACCCTAAACTCTATACCCTAAACAACCCTATACCTTAAACAATCCTAAACTCTAAACCCTAAACCCTTAACCTAAACCACCCTAAACCTTAAACAATCCTAAACCCTAAACCTTAAACCCTAAACACTAAACCCTAAACCCTAAACCTAACAATAACCATAACCCTAACCCTAAACCCTAACCCTTACCCTAACCCTAACCCTAACCCTAACCTAACCCTAACCCTAACCCTAACCCTAACCCTAACCCTAAACCTAATTCTAAACCTAAACCTAAACCTAAACCTAACCCTAACCTGAACCCTAATACTAACCCTAACCCTAACCCTAACCCTAACCGTAACCATAACACTAAACTCTAAACCCTAAACCTAATCCACCCTAAACCTTAAACAATCCTAAACCATAAACCTTAGACCCTAAATCCTAAATCTAACAATAAACCTAAACCTAACCCTAAATCTAACGCTAACCCTAACCCTAACCCTAAACCCTCCCTGACTTTAACCCTAACCCTAACCCTAACCCTAACCCTAAACCTAACCCTGACCTTAATCCTAACACTAAACCTATTTCTAATTCTAACCCTAACACTAATCCTAAACTTAAACCTAACCCCCTAATAATAACCCTAACACTAACACTAACCCTAACCCCTAACCCTAACCCTAATCCTAACCCTAACCTAACCCTAACCCTAACCCTAACCCTAACCCAAACCCTAACACTAACCCCCTAACATTTACCATAACCCTAACCCTAACCCTAACCCTAACCCTTACCATAACCCTAACCCTAAACCTAACCCCATCCCTAACCCTAACCCTAACCGTAACCATAACACTAAACTCTAAACCCTAAACCTAATCCACCCTAAACCTTAAACAATCCTAAACCATAAACCTTAAACCCTAAACTCTAAATCTAACAATAAACCTAAACCTAACCCTAAATTTAACCCTAACCCTATCTCTAACCCTAAACCTAACCCTGACCCTAAACCTAACCCTAATCCTAACACTAACCATAACCCTAACCCTAACATTAACCCTAACCTTAACCCTAACCCTAACCCTAACCCTAAACCTAACCTTAACTCTAACCCTAACCCTAACCCTAACCGTAACCATAATACTAAATTCTAAACCCTAAACCTAATCTACCCTAAATCTTAAACAATCCTAAACCTTAAACCTTAAACCCTAAACCCTAAATCTAACAATAAACCTAAACCTAACTCTAAATCTAACCCTAACCCTAACCCTAACCCTAAACCTAAACCTGACCCTAACCCTAACCCTAATAATAACACTAATCATAACCCAAACACTATCCCTAACCCTAACCCTAAACCTAACCCTAAACCTCACACTATCCCTAATCTTAACACTAAACCCTAAACTTTAAATCTAACCCTAACCCTAACCCTACCCTTAACCCTAACCCTAACCATATCCCTAAACCTCACCCTGACCCTAATCCTAACACTAACCCTATTTCTAATTCTAACCCTAACACTAATCCTAAACTAAAACCTAACCCCCTAATAATAACCCTAACACTAAACCTAACCCTAACCCTAACCCTAACACTAACCCTAACACTAACCCCTAACCCCTAACACTAACCCTAACCCTAACCCCTAACCCTAACCCTAACCCTAACCCTAACCTTAACCCTAACCCTAACCTTAACCCTAACCCTAACCCTAACCCCTAACCCTTACCCTAACCCTAACCCTAACCCTAACCCTAAACCTAACCCCAACCCTAACCCTAACCATAACCCTAACCCTAACCCTAACCCTAACCCTAACCCTAACCCTAACCCTAACCTTAAACCTAACCCTAACCCTAACCTTAACCCTTATCCTAACCCTAACCCTAGCCCTAACCCTAACCCTAACCGTAACCATAACACTAAACTCTAAACCCTAAACCTAATCCACCCTAAACCTTAAACAATCCTAAACCATAAACCGTAGACCGTAAACCCTAAATCTAACATTAAACCTAAACCTAACCCTAAATCTAACCCTAACCCTAAACCCTCCCTGACCCTAACCCTAACCCTAACCCTAACCCTAACCCTAAACCTAACCCTGACCCTAATCCTAAAACTAAACCTATTTCTAATTCTAACCCTAACACTAATCCTAAACTTAACCCTAACCCCCCAAATAATAACCCTAACCCTAACACTAACCCTAACCCCTAACCCTAACCCTAACCCTAACCTAACCCTAACCCTAACCCTAACCCTAACCCAAACCCTAACACTAACCCCCTAACTTTTACCCTAACCCTAACCCTAACCCTAACACTTACCATAACCCTAACCCTAACCCTAACCCCATCCCTAACCCTAACCCTAACCGTAACCATAACACTAAACTCTAAACCCTAAACCTAATTCACCCTAAACCTTGAACAATCCTAAACCATAAACCTTAAACCCTAAACCCTAAATCTAACAATAAACCTAAACCTAACCCTAAATCTAACCCTAACCCTATCCCTAACCCTAAACCTAACCCTGACCCTAACCCTAACCCTAATCCTAACACTAACCATAACCCTAACCCTAACACTAACCCTAACCTTAACCCTAACCCTAACCCTAACCCTAACCCTAACCCTATCCCTAACTCTAACCCTAACTCTAACCCTAACCGTAACCATAATACTAAACTCTAAACCCTAAACCTAATCCACCCTAAACCTTAAACAATCCTAAACCATAAACCTTAAACCCTAAACCCTAAATCTAACAATAAAACTAAACCTAACCCTAAATCTAACCCTAACCCTAACCCTAACCCTAAACCTAAACCTGACCCTAACCCTAACCCTAATCCTAACACTAATCATAACCCAAACACTAACCCTAACCCTAACCCTAAACCTAAGCCTAAAACTCACACTATCCCTAATCCTAACACTAAACCCTAAACTTTAAATCTAACCCTAACCGTAACCATACCCTTAACCCTAACCCTATCCCTAAACCTAACCCTGACCCTAATCCTAACACTAACACTATTTCTAATTCTAACCCTAACACTAATCCTAAACTAAAACCTAACCCCCTAATAATAACCCTAACACTAAACCTAACCCTAACCCTAAACTAACCCTAACCCTAACCCTAACACTAACCCCTAACCCCTAACACTAACCCTAACCCTAACCCCTAACCCTAACCCTAACCCTAACCTTAACCCTAACCCTAACCCTAACTTTATCCCTAACCCTAATTCTTACCCTAACACTAACACTAACCTTAACCCTAACCCTAACCTTAACCCTCACCCTAACCCTCACCTTAACCCTGAACCTAACCGTAACACTAACCCTAACACCCTAAATCCTAAACCTTAAACCCCGAAAAACCCTAAACACTAATTCAAAAAGCACCCTAAACTCTAAACTATAAACACTAAACGCTAAAAAACCCTAAACCCTAAACCCTAAACATTAAACCCTAAACAAGCCTAAACCCTAAAACCATTAACACTATACCCTAAACAACCCTAAACCCTTAACCCTAAACATTATACCCTAAACCCTAAAACACTATACAACCTTAAACACTAAACCTTAAAATATCCTAAATCATAAATCCTGAACAACCCTAAACACTAAATTATAAACAACCCTAAAAAACCCTAAACAACTCTAAACGCTAAAACCTAAACAACCCTAACCATTAAACAATCTTAAACGCTAAATTCTATACCCTAAACCTAAACCACCCTAAAACTTAAACAATCCTAAACCCTAAACCTTAAACCATAAACCCTAAATTTTAAACCATAAATCTAAGAATAACCATAACCCTAACCCTAACCCTAAACCTAAACCTAACCCTAACCCCAACCCTAACCTTAACCCCATAACCCTAACCCTAACCTTAAGCCTAACATAACCCCATAACCCTAACTCTAACCCTAACTCTAACCCTAACTCTAACCCTAATGCTAACCCTAACCCTAACCCTAACCCTAACCCTAACCCTAACCCCTTAACCTTAATCCCTAAATCCTAAACCCTGAACAACAATAAATCCTAAACCCTGAACAACCCTAAATCATAAACCCTGAATAACCCTAAACACTAACCTCTAAACAACCCTAAACAACCCTAATCACTAAACCATAAACAACCCTAAACACTAAACCCTAAACAACCCTATACCCTAAACCTTAAACACTAAACCCTAAATAACCCTAAACCCTAAACCATTAACACTATACCCTAAACAACATTAAACACTAAACCCAAAACAACCCTAAAACCTAAACCTTTAACACTAAACCTTAAACAACCCTAAACCCTAAACACTAAACCCTAAACAACCCTAAACTTTTAACCCTAAACTCTATACCCTAAACAACCCTAAACCTTAAACAATCCTAAACTCTAAATCCTAAACCCTTAACCTAAACCACCCTAAACCTTAAACAATCCTAAACCCTAAACCTTAAACCCTAAACACTAAACCCTAAACCCTAAACCTAACAATAACCATAACCCTAACTCTAACCCCTAACCCTTACCCTAACCCTAATCCTAACCCTAATCCTAACCCTAACCCTAACCCTAACCCTAACCCTAACCCTAACCCTAAACCTAATCCTAACCCTAACCTTAACCCTAATCCTAACCCTAACCCTAACCCTTACCCTAACCGTAACCATAACACTAAACTCTAAACCCTAAACCTAATCCACCCTAAAGCTTAAACAATCCTAAACCATAAACCTTAGACCCTAAATCCTAAATCTAACAATAAACCTAAACCTAACCCTAAATCTAACCCTAAACCTAACCCTAACCCTAAACCCTCCCTGACTTTAACCCTAACCCTAACCCTAACCCTAAACCTAACCCTAACCCTAATCCTAACACTAACCCTATTTCTAATTCTAACCCTAACACTAATCCTAAACTTAAACCTAACCCCCTAATAATAACCCTAACCCTAACACTAACACAAACCCCTAACCCTAACCCTATCCCTAACCCTAACCTAACCCTAACCCTAACCCTAACCCTAACCCAAACCCTAACACTAACCTTCTAACTTTTACCATAACCCTAACCCTAAACCTAACCCTAACCCTTACCATAACCCTAACCCTAAACCTAACCCTAACCCTTACCATAACCCTAACCCTAACCCTAACCCCATCCCTAACCCTAACCCTAACCGTAACCATAACACTAAACTCTAAACCGTAAACCTAATCCACCCTAAACCTTAAACAATCCTAAACCATAAACCTTAAACCCTAAACCTTAAATCTAACAATATACCTAAACCTAACCCTAAATCTAACCCTAACCCTATCCCTAACCCTAAACCTAACCCTGACCCTAACCCTAACCCTAATCCTAACACTAACCATAACCCTAACCCTAACATTAACCCTAACCTTAACCCTAACCCTAACCCTAACAATAACCCTAACCCTAACTCTAACCCTAACCCTAACCCTAACCGTAACCATATTACTAAACTCTAAACCCTAAACCTATTCTACCCTAAAGCTTAAACAATCCTAAACTTTAAACCTTAAACCCTAAACCCTAAATCTAACAATAAACCTAAACCTAACCCTAAATCTAACCCTAACCTAACCCTAACCCTAAACCTAAACCTGACACTAACCCTAACCCTAATAATAACACTAATCATAACCCAAACACTATCCCTAACCCTAACTCTAAACCTAACCCTAAACCTCACACTATCTCTAATCTTAACACTAAACCCTAAACTTTAAATCTAACCCTAACCCTAACCCTACCCTTAACCCTAACCCTAACCATATCCCTAAACCTAACCCTGACCCTAATCCTAACACTAACCCTATTTCTAATTCTAACCCTAACACTAATCCTAAACTAAAACCTAACCCCCTAATAATAACCATAACACTAAACCTAACCCTAACCCTAACCCTAACCCTAACCCTAACACTAACCCCTAACCCCTAACACTAACCCTAACCCTAACCCCTAAACCTAACCCAAACCCTAACCCTAACCTTAACCCTAACCCTAACCCTAACCCTAACCCTATCCCTAACCCTATCCCTTACCCTAACACTAACACTAACCTTAACCCTAACCCTAACCTTAACCCTAACCCTAAACCTCACCTTAACCCTAAACCTAACCCTAACACTAACCCTAACACCCTAAATCCTAAACCCTAAACCCCGAAAAACCCTAAACACTAATTCCAAAAGCACCCTAAACCCTAAACTATAAACACTAAACGCTAAAAAACCCTAAACCCTAAACCCTAAACACTAAACACTAAACAAGCCTAAACCCTAAAACCATTAACACTATACCCTAAACAACCCTAAACCCTTAACACTAAACATTATACCCTAAACCCAAAACACTATACAACCTTAAACCCTAAACCTTAAAATATCCTAAATCATAAATCCTGAACAACCCTAAACACTAAATCATAAACAACCCTAAAAAACCCTAAACAACTCTAAACGCTAAAACCTAAACAACCCTAAACATTAAACAATCTTAAACGCTAAACCCTATACCCTAAACATAAACCACCCTAAAACTTAAACAATCCTAAACCCTAAACCTTAAAGCATAAACCCTAAAATTTAAACCTTAAATCTGAGAATAACCATAACCCTAAACCTAACCCTAAACCTAAACCTAACCCTAACCCCAACCCTAACCTTAACCCCATAACCGTAACCCTAACCTTAAGCCTAACATAACCCCATAACCCTAACTCTAACCCTAACTCTAACCCTAATGCTAACCCTAACCCTAACCCTAACCCAAACCCTAACCCCTTAAGCTTAATCCCTAAATCCTAAACCCTGAACAACCATAAATCCTAAACCCTGAACAACCCTAAATCATAAACCCTGAATAACCCTAAACACTAACCTCTAAACAACCCTAAACAACCCTAATCACTAAACCATAAACAACCCTAAACACTAAATCCTAAACAACCCTATACCCTAAACCTTAAACACTAAACCCTAAATAACCCTAAACCCTAAACCATTAACACTATACCCTAAACAACACTAAACACTAAACCCAAAACAACCCTAAACTTTTAACCCTAAACACTATACCCTAAACAACCCTAAACCTTAAACAATCCTAAACTCTAAACCCTAAACCCTTAACCTAAACCACCCTAAATCTTAAACAATCCTAAACCCTAAACCTTAAACCCTAAACACTAAACCCTAAACCCTAAACCTAACAATAACCATAACCCTAACCCTAACCCCTAACCCTTACCCTAACCCTAACCCTAATCCTAATTTTAACCCTAACCCTACCCCTAACCCTAACCCTAACCCTAACCCTAACCCTAAACCTAAACCTAATCCTAACCCTAACCTTAACCCTAATCCTAACCCTAACCCTAACCCTAACCCTAACCGTAACCATAACACTAAACTATAAACCCTAAACCTAATCCACCCTAAACCTTAAACAATCTTAAACCATAAACCTTAGACCCTAAATCCTAAATCTAACAATAAACCTAAACCTAACCCTAAATCTTACCCTAAACCTAACCCTAACCCTAAACCCTCCCTGACCCTAACCCTCACCCTAACCCTAACCCTAACCCTAAACCTAACCCTGACCCTAATCCTAACACTAACCCTATTTCTAATTCTAACCCTAACACTCATCCTAAACTTAAACCTAACCCCCTAATAATAACCCTAACCCTAACACTAACACTAAACCCTAACCCTAACCCTAACCCTAACCCTAACCCTAACCTAACCCTAACCCTAACCCTAACCCTAACCTTAACACTAACCCCTAACCCTTACCCTAACCCTAACCCTAACCCTAACCCTAACCATTACCCTAACCCTAACCCTAACCCTAAGCCTAACACTAACCGTAACCATAACACTAAACTCTAAACCCTAAACCTAATCCACCCTAAACCTTAAACAATCCTAAACCATAAACCTTAAACCCTAAAACCTAAATCTAACAATAAACCTAGACCTGACCCTAAATCTAACCCTAACCCTAACCCTAACCCTAACCCTAACCCTAAACCTAACCCTGACCCTAACCCTAACCCTAATCCTAACACTAACCATAACCATAACTCTAACCCTAACTCTAACCCTAACTCTAACCCTAATGCTAACCCTAACCCTAACCCTAACCCTAACCCCTTAACCTTAATCCCTAAATCCTTAACCCTGAACAACCATAAATCCTAAACCCTGAACAACCCTAAATCATAAACGCTGAATAACCCTAAACACTAACCTCTAAACAAACCTAAACAACCCTAATCACTAAACCATAAACAACCCTAAACACTAAACCCTAAACAACCCTATACCCTAAACCTTAAACACTAAACCCTAAATAACCCTAAACTATTAACACTATACCCTAAATAACACTAAACACTAAACCCAAAACAACCCTAAAACCTAAACCTTAAACACTAAACCTTAAACAACCCTAAACCCTAAACACTAAACCCTAAACAACCCTAAACTTTTAATCCTAAACACTGTACCCTAAAAAACCTAAAACCTTAAACAATCCTAAACTCTAAACCCTAAACCCTTAACCTAAACCAACCTAAATCTTAAACAATCATAAACCCTAAACACTAAACCCTAAACCCTAAACCTAACAATAAAAATAACCCTAACCCTAACCCCTAACCCTTACCCTAACCCTAACCCTAACCCTAACCCTAATCCTAACCCTAACCCTAACCCTAACCCTAACCCTAACCTTAACCCTCACCCTAACCCTAAACCTAATCCTAACCCTAACCTTAACCCTAACCCTAACCCTAACCCTAACCCTAACCCTAACCCTAACCCTAACCCTAACCCTAACCCTAAACCTAATCTTAACCCTAACCTTAACAATAATCCTAAACCTAACCCTAACCCTAACCCTAACCGTAACCATAACACTAGACTCTAAACCCTAAACCTAATCCACCCTAAACCTTAAACAATCCTAAACCATAAACCTTAGACCCGAAATCCTAAATCTAACAATAAACCTAAACCTAACCCTAAATCTAACCCTAGCCCTAACCCTAACCCTAAACCCTCCCTGACCCTAACCCTAACCCTAACCCTAACCCTAAACCTAAACCTAACCCTGACCCTAATCTTAACACTAACCCTATTTCTAATTCTAACCCTAACACTAATCCTAAACTTAAACCTAACCCCCTAATAATAACCCTAACCCTAACACTAACCCTAACCCCTAACCCTAACCCTAACCCTAACACTAACCCTAACCTAACCCTAACCCTAACCCTAACCCTAACCCTAACCCTAACCCTAACACTAACCCCTAACCCTTACCCTAACCCTAACCCTAACCCTAAGCATTACCCTAACCCTAACCCTAACCCTAACCCTAACCCTAACCCTAACCCTAACCCTAACACTAACCGTAACCATAACACTAAACTCTAAACCATAAACCTAATCCACCCTAAACCTTAAACCATCCTAAACCATAAACCTTAAACCCTAAACCCTAAATCTAACAATAAACCTAAACCTGACCCTAAATCTAACCCTAACTCTAACCCTAACCCTAAACCTAACCCTGACCCTAACCCTAACACTAATCCTAACACTAACCATAACCCTAACCATAACCCTAACACTAACCTTAACCCTAACCCTAACCCTAACCCTAACCCTAACCCTAACCGTAACCATAATACTAAACTCTAAACCCTAAACCTAATCCACCCTAAACCTTAAACAATTCTAAACCATAAACTTTAAACTCTAAACCCTAAATCTAATAATAAACCTAAACCTAACCCTAATCTAACCCTAATCCTAACCCTAACCCTAAACCTAACCCTGACCCTAACCCTAACCCTAATCCTAACACTAACCATAACCCAAACACTAAACCTAACCCTAACCCTAAACCTAACCCTAACCCTAAACCTCACACTATCCCTAATCCTAACACTAAACCCTAAACTTTATATCTAACCCTAACCCTAACCCTACCCTTAACCCTAACCCTAACCATATCCCTAAACCTAACCCTGACCCTAATCCTAACACTAACCCTATTTCTAATTCTAACCCTAACACTAATCCTAAACTTAAACCTAACCCCCTAATAATAACCCTAACACTAAACCTAACCCTAACCCTAACCCTAACCCTAACACTAACCCTAACCCTAACACCTAACCCCTAACACTAACCCTAACCCTAACCCATAACCCTAACCCTAATTCTAACCCAACCCTAACACTAACCCTAACCCTAACCCTAACCCTAACACTAACCCCTAACCCCTAACACTAACCCTAACCCTAACCCCTAACCCTAACCCTAACCCTAACCTTAACCCTAACCCTAACCCTAAGCCTATCCCTAACCCTAACCCTTACCCTAACACTAAAACTAACCTTAACCCTAACCCTAACCTTAACCCTCACCCTAACCCTCACCTTAACCCTAAACCTAAACCTAACACTAACCCTAACACCCTAAATCCTAAACCCTAAACCCCGAAAAACCCTAAACACTAATTCCAAAAGCACCCTAAACCCTAAACTATAAACACTGAACGCTAAAAAACCCTAAACCCTAAACCCTAAACACTAAACCCTTAACAAGCCAAAACCCTAAAACCATTAACACTATACCCTAAACAACCCTAAACCCTTAATCCTAAACATTATACCCTAAACCCTAAAACACTATACAACCTTAAACCCTAAACCTTAAAATATCCTAAATCATAAATCCTGAACAACCCTAAACACGAAATTATAAACAACCCTAAAAAACCCTAAACAACTCTAAACGCTAAAACCTAAACAACCCTAACCATTAAACAATCTTAAACGCTAAATTCTGTACCCTAAACATAAACCACCCTAAAACTTAAACAATCCTAAACCCTAAACCTTAAACCATAAACCCTAAATTTTAAACCATAAATCTAAGAATAACCATAAGCCTAACCCTAACCCTAAACCAAAACCTAACCCTAACCACAACCCTAACATTAACCCCATAACCCTAACCCTAACCTTAAGCCTAACATAACCCCATAACCCTAACTCTAACCCTAACTCTAACCCTAATGCTAACCCTAACCCTAACCCTAACCCTAACCCTTTAACCTTAATCCCTAAATCCTAAACCCTGAACAACCATAAATCCTAAACCCTGAACAACCCTAAATCATAAACCTTGAATAACCCTAAACACTAACCTCTAAACAACCCTAAACAACCCTAATCACTAAACCATAAACAACCCTAAACACTAAACCCTAAACAACCCTATACCTTAAACCTTGAACACTAAACCCTAAATAACCCTAAACCCTAAACCATTAACACTATACCCTAAAAAACACTAAACACTAAACCCAAAACAACCCTAAAACCTAAACCTTAAACACTAAACCTTAAACAACCCTAAACCCTAAACACTAAACCCTAAACAACCCTAAACTTTTAACCCTAAACACTATACCCTAAAAAACCCTAAACCTTAAACAATCCTAAACTCTAAACCCTAAACCCTTAACCTAAACCACCCTAAATCTTAAACAATCCTAAACCCTAAACCTTAAACCCTAAACACTAAACTCTAAACCCTAAACCTAAAAATAACCATAACCCTAACCCTAACCCCTAACCCTTACCCTAACCCTAACCCTAACCCTAATCCTAACCCTAATCCTAACCCTAACCCTAACCCTAAACCTAAACCTAACCCTAACCTTAACCCTAATCCTAACCCTAACCCTAACCCTAACCCTAACCCTAACCCTAAACCTAATCCTAACCCTAACCCTAACCCTAACCCTATCCCAAACCCTAAACCTAATCCGAACCCTAACCTTAACCCTAATCCTAACCCTAACCCTAACCCTAACCGTAACCATAACACTAAACTCTAAACCCTAAACCTAATCCACCCTAAACCTTAAACAATCCTAAACCATAAATCTTAGACCCTAAATCCTAAATCTAACAATAAACCTAAACCTAACCCTAACTCTAACCCTAACCCTAACCCTAACCCTAAACCCTCCCTGACCCTAACCCTAACCCTAACCCTAAACCTAACCCTGACCCTAATCCTAACACTAACCCTATTTCTAATTCTAACCCTAACACTAATCCTAAACTTAAACCTAACCCCCTAATAATAACCCTAACCCTTTCACTAACCCTAACCCTTAAACC
This sequence comes from Micromys minutus, assembly GCF_963924665.1. Classification (NCBI taxonomy): domain Eukaryota; kingdom Metazoa; phylum Chordata; class Mammalia; order Rodentia; family Muridae; genus Micromys; species Micromys minutus. Next base: position 2,095,095 of record NW_027667640.1, on the reverse strand, counting down.
TAACCCTAACCCTAACCCTAACCTAACCCTAACCCTAACCCTAACCCTAACCCTAACCCTAACCCTAACCCTAACCCTAACCTAACCCTAACCCTAACCCTAACACAAACCCTAACACTAACCCCCTTACTTTTACCCTAACCCTAACCCTAACCCTAAACCTGACCCTTACCATAACCCTAACCCTAACCCTAACTCCATCCCTAACTCTAACCCTAACCGTAACCATAACACTAAACTGTAAACCCTAAACCTAATCCACCCTAAACCTTAAACAATCCTAAACCATAAACCTTAAACCCTAAACCCTAAATCTAACAATAAACCTAAACCTAACCCTAAATCTAACCCTAACCCTATCCCTAACCCTAAACCTAACCCTGACCCTAACCCTAATCCTAATCCTAACACTAATCATAACCCAAACACTAACCCTAAACCTAACCCTAAACCTAACCCTAAACCTCACACTATCCCTAATCCTAACACTAAACCCTAAACTTTAATTCTAACCCTAACTTTAACCCTACCCTTAACCCTAACCCTAACCATATTTCTAAACCTAACCCTGACCCTAATCCTAACACTAACCCTATTTCTAATTCTAACCCTAACACTAATCCTAAACTAAAACCTAACCCCCTAATAATAACCCTAACACTAAACCTAACCCTAACCCTAACCCTAACCCTAACCCTAACACTAACCCCTAACCCTAACCCTAACCCTAACCCTAACCTTAACCCTAACCCTAACCCTAACCCTAACCCTATCCCTAACCCTAACCATTATTCTAACACTAACACTAACCTTAACCCTAACCCTAAACCTAAACCTAACCCTAACCCCAACCCTAACCTTAACCCCATAACCCTAACCCTAACCTTAAGCCTAACATAACCCCATAACCTTAACTCTAACCCTAACTCTAACCCTAATGCTAACCCTAACCCTAACCCTAACCCTAACCTTAACCCCTTAACCTTAATCCCTAAATCCTAAACCCTGAACAACCATAAATCCTAAACCCTGAACAACCCTAAATCATAAACCCTGAATAACCCTAAACACTAACCTCTAAACAACCCTAAACAACCCTAATCTCTAAACCATAAACAACCCTAAACACTAAACCCTAAACAACCCTATACCCTAAACCTTAAACACTAAACCCTAAATAACCCTAAACCCTAAACCATTAACACTATACCCTAAACAACACTAAACACTAAACCCAAAACAACCCTAAAACCTAAACCTTAAACACTAAACCTTAAACAACCCTAAACCCTAAACACTAAACCCTAAACAACCCAAAATTTTTAACTTTAAACACTATACCCTAAATAACCCTAAACCTTAAACAATCCTAAACTCTAAACCCTAAACCCTTAACCTAAACCACCCTAAATCTTAAACAATCCTAAACCCTAAACCTTAAACCCTAAACACTAAACCCTAAACCCTAAACCTAACAATAACCATAACACTAAACCTAACCCCTAACTCTTACCCTAACCCTAACCCTAACCCTAATCCTAACCCTAATCCTAACCCTAACCCTAACCCTAACCCTAACCCTAACACTAACCCTAAACCTAATCCTAACCCTAACCTTAACCCTAATCCTAACCCTAACCCTAACCCTAACCCTAACCGTAACCATAACACTAAACTCTAAACCCTAAACCTAATCCACCCTAAACCTTAAACAATCCTAAACCATAAACCTTAGACCCTAAATCCTATATCTAAAAATAAACCTAAACCTAACCCTAAATCTAACCCTAACCCTAACCCTAACCCTAAACCCTCCCTGACCCTAACCCTAACCCTAACCCTAACCCTAAACCTAACCCTGACCCTAATCCTAACACTAAACCTATTTCTAATTCTAACCCTAACACTAATCCTAAACTTAAACCTAACCCCCTAATAATAACCCTAACCCTAACACTAACCCTAACCCCTAACCCTAACCCTAACCCTAACCCTAAACCTAACCTAACCCTAACCCTAACCCTAACCCTAACACTAACCCCTAACCCTTACCCTAACCCTAACCCTAAACCTAACCCTAACCATTACCCTACCCCTAACCCTAACCCTAACCCTAACCCTAACCCTAACACTAACCATAACCATAACACTAAACTCTAAACCCTAAACCTAATCCACCCTAAACCTTAAACAATCCTAAACCATAAACCTTAAACCCTAATCCCTAAATCTAACAATAAACCTAAACCTGACCCTAAATCTAACCCTAACCCTAACCCTAACCCTAAACCTAAACCTGACCCTAACCCTAACCCTAATCCTAACACTAACCATAACCCTAACCCTAACCCTAACCCTAACCTTAACCCTAAACCTAACCCTATCCCTAAACCTAACCCTGACCCTAATCCTAACACTAACCCTATTTCTAATTCTAACCCTAACACTAATCCTTAACTAAAACCTAACCCCCTAATAATAACCCTAACACTAAACCTAACCCTAGCCCTAACCCTAACACTAACCCCTAACCCCTAACACTAACCCTAAACCTAACCCGTAACCCTAACCCTAACCCTAACCCTAACCCTAACACTAACCCTAACCCTAACCCTATCCCTAACCCTAACCCTTACCCTAACACTAACACTAACCTTAACCCTCACCCTAACCCTCACCTTAACCCTAAACCTAACCCTAACACTAACCCTAACACCCTAAATCCTAAACCCTAAACCCCAAAAAACTCTAAACACTAATTCCAAAAGCACCCTAAACCCTAAACTATAAACACTAAACGCTAAAAAACCCTAAACCCTAAACCCTAAACACTAAACCCTAAACAAGCCTAAACCCTAAAACCATTAACGCTATACCCTAAAAAACCCTAAACCCTTAACCCTAAACATTATACCCTAAACCCTAAAACACTATACAACCTTAAACCCTAAACCTTAAAATATCCTAAATCATAAATCCTGAACAACCCTAAACACTAAATTATAAACAACCCTAAATAACCCTAAACAACTCTAAACGCTAAAACCTAAACAACCCTAAACATTAAACAATCTTAAACGCTAAACCCTATACCCTAAACCTAATCCTAAACCTTACCCTAACCCTAACTTTAACCCTAACCCTAATCCTAATACTAAACCCTAAACCATAAACCTAACCCTAACCCTAAAACTAAACTTTAAATCCTAAACCTAATCTACCCTAAACCTTAAACAATCCTAAACCCTAAACCCTGAACCCTAAACCTAACCCTAACCCTAACCCTAACACTAACCATAACCCTAACACTAAATTTTAAACCCTAAATTTAAGTTACGATAAACCTTAAACAATCCTAAACCCTAAACCTTAAACCCTAAACCTAACAATTACCATAACCCTAACCCTAATCCTAACCCTAACCCTAACCCTAAACGTAACCGTAACACTAAACCTAACCCTAACCCTAACCCTAACCCTAACCATAAACCTAACACTAACACTAAACCTAATCCTAACCCTAACCCTAACCCTAACCTGACCCTAACCCTAACCCTAACCCTAACCTTAATTCTAACTCTAACCCTAATCCTAACAATAAACCTAAACCTAACCCTAACCCTAACCCTAAACCTAACACTAACCTTAACCCTAACCCTAACCCTAACCCTAACAGTAATCCCTAAACCCTAAACCTATTCCTAACGATATCCCAAACACAAAACTCTAAACCCTAAAAATAATCCACCCTAAACCTTAAACAATCCTAAATCCTAAACCTTTACCCTAAACCCTAAACCCTAAACCTAACAATATCCATGACCCTAAACGTAACCCTAAACCTAACCCTAACCCTAACCCTAATCCGAACACTAAACCCTAAACCCTAAACCTAACCCTAACCTTAACACTAAACTCTAAACCCTAAACCTAATCTACCCTAAACCTTAAACAATCCTAAACCCAAAACCTTAGACCCTAAACACTAAACCCTAAACCTAACAATAAACCTAACCCTAACCCTAACCCTAACCCTAAACCTAACCCTAACCGTAACCCTAACCTTAAACCTAACCCTAAACTTAAGCCTAACCATAAACCTAACCCTAACCCTAACCCTAACCGTAACACTAACCCTAACACTAACCGTAACACTAACCCTAACCCTAAACCTAACCCTAACCCTAACCTTAACCTTAACCATAACACTAAACTCTAAACCCTAAACCTAATCCACCCTAAACCTTAAATATCCTAAACCAAAAACCTTAAACCCTAAACCCTAAATCTAACAATAAACCTAAACCTAATCCTAAATCTATCCCTAACCCTAACCCTAACCCTAAACCTAACCCTGACCTTAACCATAACCCTAATCCTAACACTAACCATAACCCTAATCCTAACCCTAACCACAAACTTAACCCTAATCATAACCCTAACCCTAAACCTAACCCTAACCCTAACCCAAACCCTAACCCTAAACCTAACACTAACCCTAACCGTAACTATAACACTAAACTCTAAACCCTAAACCTAATCCACCCTAAACCTTAAACAATCCTAAACCACAAACCTTAAACCCTAAACCCTAAATCTAACAATAAACCTAAACCTAACCCTAAATCTAACCCTAACCCTAACCCTAACCCTAAACCTAATCCTAACACTAACCATAACCCAAACACTAACCCTAACCCTAAACCTAATCCTAACCCTTACCCTAACCCTAACTTTAACCCTAACCCTAATCCTAACACTAAACCCTAAACCCTAAACCTAACCCTAACCCTAAAACTAAACTTTAAATCCTAAACCTAATCTACCCTAAACCTTAAACAATCCTAAACCCTAAACCCTGAACCCTAAACCTAACCCTAACCCTAACCCTAACACTAACCATAACCCTAACACTAAATTGTAAACCCTAAATTTAAGTTACGATAAACCTTAAACAATCCTAAACCCTAAACCTTAAACCCTAAACCTAACAATTACCATAACCCTAACCCTAATCCTAACCCTAACCCTAACCCTAAACGTAACCCTAACACTAAACCTAACACTAACCCTAACCCTAACCCTAAACCTAACACTAACACTAAACCTAATCCTAACCCTAACCCTAACCCTAAACCTGACCCTAACTCTAACCCTAACCCTAACCCTAATCCTAACTCTAACCCTAATCCTAACAATAAACCTAAACCTAACCCTAACCCTAACCCTAAACCTAACACTAACCTTAACCCTAACCCTAACCCTAACCCTAACAGTAATCCCTAAACCCTAAACCTAACCCTAACAATATCCCAAACACAAAACTCTAAACCCTAAAAATAATCCACCCTAAACCTTAAACAATCCTAAATCCTAAACCTTTACCCTAAACCCTAAACCCTAAACCTAACAATATCCATGACCCTAAACGTAACCCTAAACCTAACCCTAACCCTAACCCTAATCCGAACACTAAACCCTAAACCCTAAACCTAACCCTAACCTTAACACTAAACTCTAAACCCTAAACCTAATCTACCCTAAACCTTAAACAATCCTAAACAAAAAACCTTAGTCCCTAAACACTAAACCCTAAACCTAACAATAAACCTAACCCTAACCCTAACCCGAACCCTAACCCTAAACCTAACCCTAACCGTAACCCTAACCCTAAACCTAACGCTAACCTTAAGCCTAACCATAAACCTAACCCTAACCATAAACCGAACCTTAACCCTAACTTTAACCCTAAACCTAACAATAAACATAATCATAACCCTTACCCTAACCCTAAGCCTAACCCTAACCTTAACCCTAACCATAACCCTAACCCTAAACCTAACCCTAACCCTAACCCAAACCCTAACCCTAAACCTAACCCTAACCATAACCGTAACCATAACACTAAACTATAAACCCTAAACCTAATCCACCCTAAACCTTAAACAATGCTAAACCACAAACCTTAAACCCTAAACCCTAAATCTAACAATAAACCTAAACCTAACCCTAAATCTAACCCTAACCCTAACCCTAAACCTAAACCTAATCCTAACACTAACCTTAACCCAAACACTAACCCTAACCCTAACCCTAAACCTAACCCTAACCCTAAACCTCACACTAACCCTAATCCTAACACAAAACCTTAAACTTTAAATCTAACCCTAACCCTAACCCTACCCCTAACCCTAACCCTAACCCTATCCCTAAACCTAACCCTTACCCTAATCCTAACACTAACCCTATTTCTAATTGTAACCCTAACACTAATCCTAAATTTAAACCTAACTCCCTAATAATAACCCTAACCCTAAACCTAACCCTAACCCTAACCCCCCCAACCCTAACCTTAACCCTAACCCTAACCCTAACCGTAACTCTAACCCTAACCCTAACCGTAACTCTATCCCTAACCCTAACACTAACTCTAACCCTAACCCTAACCCTAACCCTAACCCTAAACCTAACCCTAACCCTAACCCTAACCCTAACCCTAACGCTAACCCTAACCCTAACCGTAACCATAAGACTAAACTCTAAACCCTAAACCTAATCCACCCTAAACCTTAAACAATCCTAAACCATAAACCTTAAACCCAAAACCCTAAATCTAACAATAAACCTAAACCTAACCCTAAATCTAACACTAACCCTAAACGTAAACCTAAACCTTCCCCTGACCATAAACCAAAGCCTAATCCTAACAATAACCATAACCCAAACAAAGACTAACCCTAACCCTAAACATAACCGTAACCCTAAACCTCACACCTACCCTATCCCTAACCCTAACCCTAACCCTAACCCTAACCCTAACCCTAACACTATCCCTAACCCCTAACACTAACCCTAACCCTAAACTCTAACCCTAACCCTAACCCTAACCCTAACCCTAACCCTAACCCTAACCCTAACCCTAATCCTAACCCTAACCCTAACCCTAACCCTATCCCTAACCCTAACCCTTATCCTAACACTAACACTAACCTTAACCCTAACCCTAACCTTAACCCTCACCCTAACCATCACCCTAACCCTAAACCTAACCCTAAAACCCTAAATCCTAAACCCTAAACCCAGAAAAACCCTAAACAATAATTCCAAAAGCACCCTAACCCCTAAACTCTCAACACTAAACGCTAAAAAACCCTAAACCCTAAACCCTAAACACTAAACCCTAAACAAGCCTAAACCCTAAAACCATTAACACTATACCCTAAACAACCCTAAACTCTTAACCCTAAACATTATAGCCTAAACCCTAAAACACTATACAACCTTAAACCCTAAACCTTAAAATATCCTAAATCATAAATCCTGAACAACCTTAAACACTAAATCATAAAAAACCCTAAAAAAACCTAAACAACTCTAAACGCTAAAACATAAACAACCCTAAACATTAAACTATCTTAAACGCTAAACCCTATACCCTAAACCTAAACCACCCTAAAACTTAAACAATCCTAAACCCTAAACCTTAAACCATAAACCCTAAATTTTAAACCATAAATCTAAGAATAACCATAACCCTAACCCTTACCCTAAACCTAAACCTAACCCTAACACCAACCCTAACCTTAACCCCATAACCATAACCCTAACCTTAAGCCTAACATAACCACATAACCCTAACCCTAACCATCACCCTAACCCTAACCCTAACCCTAACCCTAACCCTAACCCTAACCATAAACCTAACCCTAACCCCTAACCCCTAACACTAACCCTAACCCTAACCCCTAACCCTAACCCTAACCCTAACCCTAACCTTACCCTAACCCTAACCCTAACCCTAACCATAACCCTAACCCTAACCTTAACCCTAACCCTAACCTTAACCCTAACCTTAACCCTAACCCCTAACCCTTACCCTAACCCTAAACCTAACCCTAAACCTAAACCTAACCCTAACCCTAACCCTAACCCTAACCGTAACCCTAACCCTAACCCTAACCCTAACCCTAACATTAACCCTAACCCTAAACCAAACCCTGACACTAATCCTAACACTAACCCTATTTCTAATTCTAACCCTAACACTAATCCTAAACTTAAACCTAACCCCCTAATAATAACCCTAACCATAACACTAAACCTAACCCCTAACCCTAACCCTAACCATAACCCTAAACTAACACTAACCCTAACCCTAACCCTAACCCTAACCCAAACCCTAACACTAACCCCCTAACTTTTACCCTAACCCTAACCCTAACCCTAACCCTTACCATAACCCTAACCCTAACCATAACCCCAACCCTAACCCTAACCCTAACCGTAACCATAACACTAAACTCTAAACCCTAAACCTAATCCACCCTAAACCTTAAACAATCCTAAACCATAAACCTTAAACCCTAAACCCTAAATCTAACAATAAACCTAAACCTAACCCTAAATCTAACCCTAACCCTATATCTAACCCTAAACCTAACCCTGACCCTAACCCTAACCCTAATCCTAACACTAACCATAACCCTAACCCTAACACTAACCCTAACCTTAACCCTAACCCTAAGCCTAACCCTAACCCTGTCTCTAACCCTAACCCTAACCCTAACCGTAACCATAATACTAAACTCTAAACCCTAAACCTAATCCACCCTAAACCTTAAACAATCCTAAACCATAAACCTTAAACCCTAAACCCTAAATCTAACAATAAACCTAAACCTAACCCTAAATATAACCCTAACCCTAACCCTAACCCTAAACCTAAACCTGACCCTAACCCTAACCCTAATCCTAACACTAATCATAACCCAAACACTAACCCTAACCCTAACCCTAAACCTAACCCTAAACCTCACACTATCCCTAATCCTAACACTAAACCCTAAACTTTAAATCTAACCCTAACCCTAACCCTACCCTTAACCCTAACCCTAACCCTATCCCTAAACCTAACCCTGACCCTAATCCTAACACTAAACCTATTTCTAATTCTAACCCTAACACTAATCCTAAACTAAAACCTAACCCCCTAATAATAACCCTACACTAAACCTAACCCTAACCCTAACCCTAACCCTAACCCTAACTCTAACCCCTAACCCCTAACACTAAACCTAACCCTAACCCCTAACCCTAACCCTAACCCTAACCCTAACCCTAAACCTAACCCTAACCCTATCCCTAACCCTAACCCTTACCCTAACACTAACACTAACCTTAAGCCTAACCCTAACCTTAACCCTCACCCTAACCCTCACCTTAACCCTAAACCTAACCCTAACACTAACCCTAACACCCTAAATCCTAAACCCTAAACCCCGAAAAACCCTAAACACTAATTCCAAAAGCACCCTAAACCCTAAACTATAAACACTAAACGCTAAAAAACCCTAAACACTAAACCCTAAACACTAAACCCTAAACAAGCCTAAACCCTAAAACCATTAACACTATACCCTAAACAACCCTTAACCCTTAACCCTAAACATTATACACTAAACCCTAAAACACTATACAACCTTAAACCCTAAACCTTAAAATATCCTAAATCATAAATCCTGAACAACCCTAAACACTAAATTATAAACAACCCTAAAAAACCCTAAACAACTCTAAACGCTAAAACCTAAACAACCCTAACCATTAAACAATCTTAAACGCTAAATTCTATACCCTAAACCTAAACCACACTAAAACTTAAACAATCCTAAAGACTAAACCTTAAACCATAAGCCCTAAATTTTCAACCATAAATCTAAGAATAACCATAACCCTAACCCTAACCCTAAACCTAAACCTAACCCTAACCCCAACCCTAACCTTAACCCCATAACCCTAACCCTAACCTTAAGCCTAACATAACCCCATAACCCTAACTCTAACCCTAACTCTAACCCTAACTCTAACCCTAACCCTAACCCTAACCTAACCCTAGCCCTAACCCTAACCCTAACACTAACCCTAACCCCTAAACCTAACCCTAACCCTAACCCTAACCCTAACCCTAACCTAACCCTAACCCTAACCCTAACCCTAACCCAAACCCTAACACTAACCCCCTAACTTTTACCATAACCCTAACCCTAACCCTAACCCTAACCCTTACCATAACCCTAACCCTAACCCTAACCCCATCCCTAACCCTAACCCTAACTGTAACCATAACACTAAACTCTAAACCCTAAACCTAATCTACCCTAAACCTTAAACAATCCTAAACCATAAACCTTAGACCCTAAATCTTAATCTAACAATAAACCTAAACCTAACCCTAAATCTAACCCTAACCCTATCCCTAACCCTAAACCTAACCCTGACCCTAAACCTAACCCTAATCCTAACACTAACCATAACTCTAACCCTAACATTAACCCTAACCTTAACCCTAACCCTAACCCTAACCCTAACCCAAACCCTAACACTAACTCTAACCCTAACCCTAACACTAACCGTAACCATAATACTAAACTCTAAACCCTAAACCTAATCTACCCTAAACCTTAAACAATCCTAAACCTTAAACCTTAAACCCTAAACCCTAAATCTAACAATAAACCTAAACCTAACCCTAAATCTGACCCTAACCCTAACCCTAACCCTAAACCTAAACCTGACCCTAACCCTAACCCTAATAATAACACTAATCATAACCCAAACACTAACCCTAACCCTAACCCTAAACCTAACCCTAAACCTCACACTATCCCTATTCCTAACACTAAACCCTAAACTTTAAATCTAACCCTAACACTAACCCTACCCTTAACCCTAACCCTAACCATATCCCTAAACCTAACCCTGACCCTAATCCTAACACTAACCCTATTTCTAATTCTAACCCGAACACTAATCCTGAACTAAAACCTAACCCCCTAATAATAACACTAACCTAACCCTAACCCTAACCCTAACCCTAACACTAACCCCTAACCCCTAACACTAACCCTAACCCTAACCCCTAACCCTAACCCTAACCCTAACCCTAAACTTAACCCTAACCCTAACCCTAACCCTAACCTTATCCCTAACCCTAACCCTTACCCTAACACTAACACTAACCTTAACCCTAACCCTAACCTTAACCCTCACCCTAACCCTCACCTTAACCCTAAACCTAACCCTAACACTAACACTAACACCCTAAATCCTAAACACTAAACCCCGAAAAACCCTAAACACTAATTCCAAAAGCGCCCTAAACCCTAAACTGTAAACACTAAACGCTAAAAAACCCTAAACCCTAAACCCTAAACACTAAACACTAAACAAGCCTAAACCCTAAAACCATTAACACTATACCCTAAACAACCCTAAACCCTTAACCCTAAACAATATACCCTAAACCCTAAAACACTATACAACCTTAAACCCTAAACCTTAAAATATCCTAAATCATAAATCCTGAACAACCCTAAACACTAAACCATAAACAACCCTAAAAAACCCTAAACAACTCTAAACGCTAAAACCTAAACAACCCTAAACATTAAAGAATCTTAAACGCTAAACCCTATACCCTAAACCTAAACCACCCTAAAACTTAAACAATCCTAAACCCTAAACCTTAAACCATAAACCCTAAAATTTAAACCTTAAATCTAAGAATAACCATAACCCTAACCCTAACCCTAAACCTAAACCTAACCCTAACCACAACCCTAAACTTAACCCCATAACCCTAACCCTAACCTTAAGCCTAACATAACCCCATAACCCTAACTCTAACCCTAACTATAACCCTAATGCTAACCCTAACCCTAACCCTAACCCTAACCCCTTAACCTTAAGCCCTAAATCCTAAACCCTGAACAACCATAAATCCTAAACCCTGAACAACCCTAAATCATAAACCCTGAATAACCCTAAACACTATCCTCTAAACAACCCTAAACAACCCTAATCACTAAACCATAAACAACCCTAAACACTAAATCCTAAACAACCCTATTCCCTAAACCTTAAACACTAAACCCTAAATAACTCTAAACCATAAACCATTAACACTATACCCTAAACAACACTAAACACTAAACCCAAAACAACCCTAAAACCTAAACCTTAAACACTAAACCTTAAACAACCCTAAACCCTAAACACTAAACCCAAAACAACCCTAAACTTTTAACCCTAAAAACTATACCCTAAACAACCCTAAACCTTAAACAATCCTAAACTCTAAACCCTAAACCCTTAACCTAAACCACCCTAAATCTTAAACAATCCTAAACCCTAAACCTTAAACCCTAAACACTAAACCCTAAACCCTAAACCTAACAATAACCATAACCCTAACCCTAACCCCTAACCCTTACCCTAACTCTAACCCTAACCCTAATCCTAACCCTAACCCTAACCCTAACCCTAACCCTAACCCTAACCCTAAACCTAAACCTAATCCTAACCCTAACCTTAACCCTAATCCTAACCCTAACCCTAACCCTAACCATAACACTAAACTCTAAACCCTAAACCTAATCCACCCTAAACCTTAAACAATCCTAAACCATAAACCTTAGACCCTAAATCCTAAATCTAACAATAAACCTAAACCTAACCCTAAATCTTACCCTAACCCTAACCCTAACCCTAAACCCTCCCTGACCCTAACCCTCACCCTAACCCTAACCCTAACCCTAAACCTAACCCTGACCCTAATCCTAACACTAACCCTATTTCTAATTCTAACCCTAACACTAATCTTAAACTTAAACCTAACCCCCTAATAATAACCTTAACCCTAACACTAACCCTAACCCCTAACCCTAACCCTAACCCTAACCCTAACCTAACCCTAACCCTAACCCTAATCCTAACCCTAACACTAACCATTAACCCTTACCCTAACCCTAACCCTCACCCTAACCATTACCCTAACCCTAACCCTAACCCTAACCCTAACCCTAACCCTAACACTAACCGTAACCATAACACTAAACTCTAAACCCTAAACCTAATCCACCCTAAACCTTAAACAATCCTAAACCATAAACCTAAACCCTAAACCCTAAATCTAACAATAAACCTAAACCTGACCCTAAATCTAACCCTAACCCTAACCCTAACCCTAAACCTAACCCTGACCCTAACACTAACCCTAATCCTAACACTAACCATAACCCTAACCCTAACCCTAACCCTAACCTTAACCCTAACCCTAACCCTAACCCTAACCCTAACCCTAACCCTAACCCTAACCCTAACCCCTTAACCTTTATCCCTAAATCCTAAACCCTGAACAACCATAAATCCTAAACCCTGAACAACCCTAAATCATAAACCCTGAATAACCCTAAACACTAACCTCTAAACTACCCTAAATAACCCTAATCACTAAACCATAAACAACCCTAAACACTAAACCCTAAACAACCCTATACCCTAAACCTTAAACACTAAACCCTAAATAACCCTAAACCCTAAACCATTAGCACTATACCCTAAACAACACTAAACACTAAACCCAAAACAACCCTAAAACCTAAACCTTAAACACTAAACCTTAAACAACCCTAAACCCTAAACATTAAACCCTAAACAACCCTAAACATTTAACCCTAAACACTATACCATAAACAACACTAAACCTTAAACAATCCTAAACTCTAAACCCTAAACCCTTAACCTAAACCACCCTAAATCTTAAACAATCCTAAACCCTAAACCTTAAACCCTAAACACTAAACCCTAAACCCTAAACCTAACAATAACCATAACCCTAACCCTAACCCCTAACCCTTACCCTAACCCTAACCCTAACCCTAACCCTAACCCTAACCCTAACCCTAACCCTAACCCTAACCCTAACCCTAACCCTAACCCTAAACCTAATCCTAACCCTAACCTTAACCCTAATCCTAACCCTAACCCTAACCCTAACCCTAACCGTAACCATAACACTAAACTCTAAACCCTAAACCTAATCCACCCTAAACCTTAAACAATCCTAAACCATAAACCTTAGACCCTAAATCCTAAATCTAACAATAAACCTAAACCTAAACCTAAATCTAACCCTAACCCTAACCCTAACCCTAAACCCTCCCTGACCCTAACCCTAACTCTAACCCTAACCCTAAACCTAACCCTGACCCTAATCCTAACACTAACCCTATTTCTAATTCTAACCCTAACACTAATCCTAAACTTAAACCTAACCCCCTAATAATAACCCTAACCCTTTCACTAACCCTAACCCCTAACCCTAACCCTAACCCTAACCCTAACCCTAACCTAACCCTAACCCTAACCCTAACCCTAAACCTAACCCTAACCCTAACCTAACCCTAACCCTAACCCTAACACTAACACTAACCCTAACACTAACCCCCTAACTTTTACCCTAACCCTAACCCTAAACCTAAACCTAACCCTTACCATAACCCTAAACCTAACCCTAACCCCATCTTTAACCCTAACCCTAACCGTAACCATAACACTAAACTCTAAACCCTAAACCTAATCCACCCTAAACCTTAAACAATCCTAAACCATAAACCTTAAATACTAAACCCTAAATCTAACAATAAACCTAAACCTAACCCTAAATCTAACCCTAACCCTATCCCTAACACTAAACCTAACCCTGACCCTAACCCTAACCCTAATCCTAACACTAACCATAACCCTAACCCTAACACTAACCCTAACCTTAACCCTAACCCTAACCTTAACCCTAACCCTAACTCTAACCCTAACCCTAACCCTAACCGTAACCATAATACTAAACTCTAAACCCTAAACCTAATCCACCCTTAAACTTAAACAATCCTAAACCATAAACCTTAAACCCTAAACCCTAAATCTAACAATAAACCTAAACCTAACCCTAAATCTAACCCTAACCCTAACCCAACCCTAAACATAAACATGACCCTAACCCTAATCCTAATCCTAACACTAATCATAACCCAAACACTAACCCTAACCCTAACCCTAAACCTAAACCTAAACCTCACCCTATCCCTAATCTTAACAATTAACCCTAAACCTTAATTCTAACCCTAACCCTAACCTACCCTTAACCCTAACCCTAACCATATTTCTAAACCTTATCCTGACCCGAATCCTAACACTAACCCTATTTCTAATTCTAACCCTAACACTAATCCTAAACTAAAACCGAACCCCCTAATAATAACCCTAAAACTAAACCTAACCCTAACCCTAACCCTAATCCTAACCCTAACAATAACCCCTAACCCCTAACACTAACCCTAACCCAAACCCCTAACCCTAACCCTAACCCTAACCCTAACATTAACCCTAACCTTAACCCTAACCCTAACCCTATCCCTAACCCTTACCCTTATTCTAACACTAACACTAACCTTAACCCTAACCCTAACCTTAACCCTCACCCTAACCCTCACCTTAACCCTAAACCTAACCCTAACACTAACCCTAACACCCTAAATCCTAAACCCTAAACCCCGAAAAATCCTAAACACTAATTCCAAAAGCACCCTAAACCCTAAACTATAAACACTAAACGCTAAAAAACCCTAAACCCTAAACCCTAAACACTAAACCCTAAACAAGCCTAAACCCTAAAACCATTAACACTATACCCTAAACAACCCTAAACCCTTAACCCTAAACATTATACCCTAAACCCTAAAACACTATACAACCTTAAACCCTAAACCTTAAAATATCCTAAATCATAAATAATGAACAACCCTAAACACTAAATTATAAACAACCCTAAAAAACCCTAAACAACTCTAAACGCTAAAACCTAAACAACCCTAAACATTAAACAATCTTAAACGCTAAATTCTATACCCTAAACCTAAACCACCCTAAAACTTAAACAATCCTAAACCCTAAACCTTAAACCATAAACCCTAAATTTTAAACCATAAATCTAAGAATAACCATAACCCTAACCCTAATCCTAAACCTAAACCTAACCCTAACCTCAACCCTAACCTTAACCCCATAACCCTAACCCTAACCTTAAGCCTAACATAACCCCATAACCCTAACTCTAACCCTAACTCTAACCCTAATGCTAACCCTAACCCTAACCCTAACCCTAACCCCTTAACCTTAATCCCTAAATCCTAAACCCTGAACAACCATAAATCCTAAACCCTGAACAACCCTAAATCATAAACCCTGAATAACCCTAAACACTAACCTCTAAACAACCCTAAACAACCCTAATCACTAAACCATAAACAACCCTAAACACTAAACCCTAAACAACCCTATACCTTAAACCTTAAACACTAAACCCTAAATAACCCTAAACCCTAAACCATTAACACTATACCCTAAACAACACTAAACACTAAATCCAAAACAACCCTAAAACCTAAACCTTAAACACTAAACCTTAAACAAACCTAAACCCTAAACACTAAACCCTAAACAACCCTAAACTTTTAACCCTAAACACTATACCCTAAACAACCCTAAACCTTAAACAATCCTAAACTCTAAACCCTAAACCCTTAACCTAAACCACCCTAAATCTTAAACAATCCTAAACCCTAAACCTTAAACCCTAAACACTAAACCCAAAACCATAAACCTAACAATAACCATAACCCTAACCCTAACCCCTAACCCTTACCCTAACCCTAACCCTAACCCTAACCCTAACCCTAACCCTAACCCTAACCCTAACCCTAACCCTAACCCTAACCCTAACCCTAAACCTAACCCTAACCTTAACCCTAATCCTAACCCTAACCCTAACCCTAACCCTAACCGTAACCCTAAACCTAAACCTAATCCTAACCCTAACCCTAACCCTAACCCTAACCCTAACCCTAACCCTAAACCTAATCCTAACCCTAACCTTAACCCTAATCCTAACCCTAACCCTAACCCTAACCGTAACCATAACACTAAACTCTAAACCCTAAACCTAATCCACCCTAAACGTTAAACAATCCTAAACCATAAACCTTAGACCCTAAATCCTAAATCTAACAATAAACCTAAACCTAACCCTAAATCTAACACTAACCCTAACCCTAACCCTAAACCCTCCCTCACCCTAACCCTAACCCTAACCCTAAACCTAACCCTGACAGTAATCCTAACACTAACCCTATTTCTAATTCTAAGCCTAACACTAATCCTAAACTTAAACCTAACCCCCTAATAATAACCCTAACCCTTTCAATAACCCTAACACCTAACCCTAACCCTAACCCTAACCCTAACCCTAACACTAACCCCTAACCCCTAACACTAAACCTAACCCTAACCCCTAACCCTAACCCTAACCCTAACCCTAACCCTAACCCTAAACCTAACCCTAACCCTATCCCTAACCCTAACCCTTACCCTAACACTAACACTAACCTTAACCCTAACCCTAACATTAACCCTCACCCTAATCCTCACCTTAACCCTAAACCTAACCCTAACACTAACCCTAACACCCAAAATCCTAAACCCTAAACCCCGAAAAACCCTAAACACTAATTCCAAAAGCACCCTAAACCCTAAACTATAAACACTAAACGCTAAAAAACCCTAAACCCTAAACACTAAACCCTAAACAAGCCTAAACCCTAAAACCATTAACACTATACCCTAAACAACCCTAAACCCTTAACCCTAAACATTATACCCTTAACCCTAAAACACTATACAACCTTAAACCCTAAACCTTAAAATATCCTAAATCATAAATCCTGAACAACCCTAAACACTAAATTATAAACAACCCTAAAAAACCCTAAACAACTCTAAACGCTAAAACCTAAACAACCCTAACCATTAAACAATCTTAAACGCTAAATTCTATACCCTAAACCTAAACCACCCTAAAACTTAAACAATCCTAAACCCTAAACCTTAAACCATAAGCCCTAAATTTTAAACCATAAATCTAAGAATAACCATAACCCTAACCATAACCCTAAACCGAAACCTAACCCTAACCTTAACCCTAACCTTAACCCCATAACCCCAATCCTAACCTTAAGCCTAACATAACCCCATAACCCTAACTCTAACCCTAACTCTAACCCTAACTCTAACCCTAATGCTAACCCTAACCCTAACCCTAACCCTAACCCTAACCCCTTAACCTTAATCCCTAAATTCTAAACCCTGAACAACCATAAATCCTAAACCCTGAACAACCCTAAATCATAAACCCTGAATAACCCTAAACACTAACCTCTAAACAACCCTAAACAACCCTAATCAGTAAACCATAAACAACCCTAAACACTAAACCCTAAACAACCCTATACACTAAACCTTAAACACTAAACCCTAAATAACCCTAAACCCTAAACCATTAACACTATACCCTAAAGAACACTAAACACTCAACCCCAAACAACCCTAAAACCTAAACCTTAAACACTAAACCTTAAACAACCCTAAACCCTAAACACTAAACCCTAAAAAACCCTAAACTTTTAACCCTAAACTCTATACCCTAAACAACCCTAAACCTTAAACAATCCTAAACTCTAAACGCTAAACCCTTAACCTAAACCACCCTAAATCTTAAACAATCCTAAACCCTAAACCTTAAACCCTAAACACTAAACCTTAAACCCTAAACCTAACAATAACCATAACCCTAACCCTAACCCCTAACCCTTACCCTAACCCTAACCCTAACCCTAATCCTAACCCTAACCCTAACCCTAACCCTAACCCTAACCCTAACCCTAACCCTAAACCTAATCCTAACCCTAACCTTAACCCTAATCCAAACCCTAACCCTAACCCTAAACCTAACTGTAACCATAACACTAAACTCTAAAGCCTAAAGCTAATCCACCCTAAACCTTAAAAAATCCTAAACCATAAACCTTAGACCCTAAATCCTAAATCTAACAATAAACCTAAACCTAACCCTAAATCTAACCCTAACCCTAACCCTAACCCTAAACCCTCCCTGACTTTAACCCTAACCCTAACCCTAACCCTAACCCTAAACCTAACCCTGACCCTAATCCTAAGACTAACCCTATTTCTAATTCTTACCCTAACACTAATCCTAAACTTAAACCTAACCCCCTAATAATAACCCTAACCCTAACACTAACCCTAACCCCTAACCCTAACCCTAACCCTAACCCTAACCCTAACCTAACCCTAACCCTAACCCTAACCCTAACACAAACCCTAACACTAACCCCCTAACTTTTACCATAACCCTAACCCTAACCCTAACCCTAACCCTTACCATAACCCTAACCCTAACCCTAACAACATCCCTAACCCTAACCCTAACCGTAACCATAACACTAAACTCTAAACCCTAAACCTAATCCACCCTAAACCTTAAACAATCCTAAACCATAAACCTTAAACCCTAAACCCTAAATCTAACAATAAACCTAAACCTAACCCTAAATCTAACCCTAACCCTATCCCTAACCCTAAACCTAACCCTGACCCTAAACCTAACCCTAATCCTAACACTAACCATAACTCTAACCCTAACATTAACCCTAACCTTAACCCTAACCCTA
Organism: Micromys minutus; assembly: GCF_963924665.1. NCBI lineage: Eukaryota > Metazoa > Chordata > Mammalia > Rodentia > Muridae > Micromys > Micromys minutus. Next base: position 2,075,674 of record NW_027667640.1, on the reverse strand, counting down.
ACCCTAACCCTAACCCTAACTCTAACCCTAACCCTAACACTAACCGTAACCATAATACTAAACTCTAAACCCTAAACCTAATCTACCCTAAACCTTAAACAATCCTAAACCTTAAACCTTAAACCCTAAACCCTAAATCTAACAATAAACCTAAACCTAACCCTAAACCTAAACCTGACCCTAACCCTAACCCTAATAATAACACTAATCATAACCCAAACACTAACCCTAACCCTAACCCTAAACCTAACCCTAAACCTCACACTATCCCTAATCCTAACACTAAACCCTAAACTTTAAATCTAACCCTAACCCTAACTCTACCCTTAACACTAACCCTAACCATATCCCTAAACCTAACCCTGACTCTAATCCTAACACTAACCCTATTTCTAATTCTAACCCTAACACTAATCCTGAACTAAAACCTAACCCCCTAATAATAACCCTAACACTAAACCTAACCCTAACCCTAACCCTAACCCTAACCCTAACCCTAACACTAACCCCTAACCCCTAACACTAACCCTAACCCTAACCCCTAACCCTAACCCTAACCCTAACCCTAAACTTAACCCTAACCCTAACCCTAACCCTAACCCTATCCCTAACCCTAACCCTTACCCTAACACTAACACTAACCTTAACCCTAACCCTAACCTTAACCCTCACCC
>NW_027667640.1:2065000-2070000 GCF_963924665.1 Micromys minutus | reverse complement strand
TAACCCTAACCCTAACCTTAAACGTAACCCTAACCGTAACCATAACCTAAACCTAACCCTAACCTTAAGCCTAACCATAAACCTAACCCTAACCCTAAACCTAACCTTAACCCTAACTTTAACCCTAAACCTAACAATAAACATAATCATAACCCTTACCTTAACCCTAACCCTAACCCTAACCGTAACCCTAAACCTAACCCTAACCGTAACACTAACCCTAACCCTAACCCTAACCCTAACCCTAACCCTAACCCTAACCGTAACCATAATACTAAACTCTAAACCCTAAACCTAATCCACCCTTAAACTTAAACAATCCTAAACCATAAACCTTAAACCCTAAACCCTAAATCTAACAGTAAACCTAAACCTAACCCTAAATCTAACCCTAACCCTAACCCTAACCCTAAACATAAACCTGACCCTAACCCTAATCCTAATCCTAACACTAATCATAACCCAAACACTAACCCTAAGCCTAACCCTAAACCTAACCCTAAACCTCACCCTATTCCTAATCTTAACACTAAACCCTAAACCTTAATTCTAACCCTAACCCTAACCTTACCCTTAACCCTAACCCTAACCATATTTCTAAACCTTATCCTGACCCTAATCCTAACACTAACCCTATTTCTAATTCTAACCCTAACACTAATCCTAAACTAAAACCTAACCCCCTAATAATAAACCTAACACTAAACCTAACAGGAACCCTAATCCTAATCCTAACCCTAACACTAACCCCTAACACCTAACACTAACCCTAAACCAAACCCCTAACCCTAACCCTAACCCTAACCCTAACCTTAACCCTAACTCTAACCCTAACCCTAACCCTATCCCTAACCCTAACCCTTACCCTAACACTAACACTAACCTTAACCCTAACCCTAACCTTAACCCTCACCCTAACCCTCACCTTAACCCTAAACCTAACCCTAACACTAACCCTAACACCCTAAATCCTAAACCCTAAACCCCGAAAAACCCTAAACACTAATTCCAAAAGCACCCTAAACCCTAAACTATAAACACTAAACGCTAAAAAACCCTAAACCCTAAACCCTAAACACTAAACCCTAAACAAGCCTAAACCCTAAAACCATTAACACTATAACCTAAACAACCCTAAACCCTTAACCCTAAACATTATACCCTAAACCCTAAAACATTATACAACCTTAAACCCTAAACCTTAAAATATCCTAAATCATAAATAATGAACAACCCTAAACACTAAATTATAAACAACCCTAAAAAACCCTAAACAACTCTAAACGCTAAAACCTAAACAACCCTAAACATTAAACAATCTTAAACGCTAAATTCTATACCCTAAACCTAAACCACCCTAAAACTTAAACAATCCTAAACCCTAAACCTTAAACCATAAACCCTAAATTTTAAACCATAAATCTAAGAATAACCATAACCCTAACCCTAACCCTAAACCTAAACCTAACCCTAACCCCAACCCTAACCTTAACCCCATAACCCTAACCCTAACCTTAAGCCTAACATAACCCCATAACCCTAACTCTAACCCTAACTCTAACCCTAATGCTAACCCTAACCCTAACCCTAACCCTAACCCCTTAACCTTAATCCCTAAATCCTAAACCCTGAACAACCATAAATCCTAAACCCTGAACAACCCTAAATCATAAACCCTGAATAACCCTAAACACTAACCTCTAAACAACCCTAAACAACCCTAATCACTAAACCATAAACAACCCTAAACACTAAACCCTAAACAACCCTAAACCCTAAACCATTAACACTATACCCTAAACAACACTAAACACTAAATCCAAAACAACCCTAAAACCTAAACCTTAAACACTAAACCTTAAACAAACCTAAACCCTAAACACTAAACCCTAAACAACCCTAAACTTTTAACCCTAAACACTATACCCTAAACAACCCTAAACCTTAAACAATCCTAAACTCTAAACCCTAAACCCTTAACCTAAACCACCCTAAATCTTAAATAATCCTAAACCCTAAACCTTAAACCCTTAACACTAAACCCTAAACCCTAAACCTAACAATAACCATAACCCTAACCCTAACCCCTAACCCTTACCCTAACCCTAACCCTAACCCTAATCCTAACCCTAACCCTAACCCTAACCCTAACCCTAACCCTAAACCTAACCCTAACCTTAACACTAATCCTAACCCTAACCCTAACCCTAACCGTAACCCTAAACCTAAACCTAATCCTAACCCTAACCCTAACCCTAACCCTAACCCTAACCCTAACCCTAACTCTAACCCTAACCCTAACCCTAACCGTAACCATAACACTAAACTCTAAACCCTAAACCTAATCCAACCTAAACGTTAAAAAATCCTAAACCATAAACCTTAGACCCTAAATCCTAAATCTAACAATAAACATAAACCTAACCCTAAATCTAACACTAACCCTAACCCTAACCCTAAACCCTCCCTGACCCTAACCCTAACCCTAACCCTAAACCTAACCCTGACCCTAATCCTAACACTAACCCTATTTCTAATTCTAAGCCTAACACTAATCCTAAACTTAAACCTAACCCCCTAATAATAACCCTAACCCTTTCACTAACCCTAACCCCTAACCCTAACCCTAACCCTAACCCTAACCCTAACCTAACCCTATCCCTAACCCTAACCCTAACCCTAACCCTAACCTAACCCTAACCCTAACCCTAACCCTAACACAAACCCTAACACTAACCCCCTAACTTTTACCCTAACCTTAACCCTAACCCTAAACCTAACCCTTACCATAACCCTAACCCTAACCCTAACCCTCTCCCTAACCCTAACCCTAACCGTAACCATAACACTAAACTCTAAACCCTAAACCTAATCCACCCTAAACCTTAAACAATCCTCAACCATAAACTTTAAACCCTAAACACTAAACCCTAAACCCTAAACCTAACAATAACCATAACCCTAACCCTAACCCCTAACCCTTACCCTAACCCTAACCCTAACCCTAATCTTTAACCCTAACCCTAACCCTAACCCTAACCTTAACCTTAAACCTAACCCTGACCCTAACCCTAACCCTAATCCTAACACTAACCATAACCCTAACCCTAACACTAACCCTAACCTTAACCCTAACCCTAACCCTAACCCTAACCCTAACTCTAACCCTAACCCTAACCCTAACCATAACCATAATACTAAACTCTAAACCCTAAACCTAATCCACCCTTAAACTTAAACAATCCTAAACCATAAACCTTAAACCCTAAACCCTAAACATAACAATAAACCTAAACCTAACCCTAAACCTAACCCTAACTCTAACCCTAACCCTGAACATAAACCTGACCCTAACCCTAATCCTAATCCTAACACTAATCATAACCCAAACACTAACCCTAACCCTAACCCTAAACCTAACCCTAAACCTCACACTATCCCTAATCCTAACACTAAACCCTAAACTTTAATTCTAACCATAACACTAACCCTACCCTTAACCCTAAACCTAACCATATTTCTAAACCTAACCCTGATTCTAATCCTAACACTAACCCTATTTCTAATTCAAACCCTAACACTAATCCTAAACTAAAACCTAACCCCCTAATAATAACCCTAACACTAAACCTAACCCTAACCCTAACACTAACCCCTAACCACTAACACTAACCATAACCCAAACCCCTAACCCTAACCCTAACCCTAACCCTAACCTTAACCCTAACCCTAACCCTAACCCTAACCCTATCCCTAACCCTAACCCTTATTCTAACACTAACACTAACCTTAACCCTAACCCTAACCTCAACCCTCACCCTAACCCTCACCTTAACCCTAAACCTAACCCTAAAACTAACCCTAACACCCTAAATCCTAAACCCTAAACCCTGAAAAACCCTAAACACTAATTCCAAAAGCACCCTAAACCCTAAACTATAAACACTAAACGCTAAAAAACCCTAAACCCTAAACCCTAAACACTAAACCCTAAACAAGCCTAAACCCTAAAACCATTAACACTATACCCTAAACAACCCTAAACCTTAAACAATCCTAAACTCTAAACCCTAAACCCTTAACCTAAACCACCCTAAATCTTAAACAATCCTAAACCCTAAACCTTAAACCCTAAACACTAAACCCTAAACCCTAAACCTAACAATAATCATAACCCTAACCCTAACCCCTAACCCTTACCCTAAACCTAACCATGACCCTAATCCTAACACTAACCCTATTTCTAATTCTAACCCTAACACTAATCCTAAACTTAACCCTAACCCTCTAATAATAACCCTAACACTAACACTAACCCTAACCCCTAACCCTAACCCTAACCCTAACCCTAACCCTAACCTGAACCTAACCCTAACCCTAACCCTAACACTAACCCCTAACCCTTACCCTAACCCTAACCCTAACCCTAACCCTAACCATTACCCTAACCCTAACCCTAACCCTAACCCTAACCCTAACACTAACCATAACCATAACACTAAACTCTAAACCCTAAACCTAATCCACCCTAAACCTTAAACAATCCTAAACCATAAACCTTAAACCCTAAACCCTAAATCTAACAATAAACCTAAACCTGACCCTAAATCTAACCCTAACCCTAACCCTAACCCTAAACCTAACCCTGACCCTAACCCTAACCATAATCCTAACACTAACCATAACCCTAACCCTAACCCTAACCCTAACCTTAACCCTAACCCTAAAACTAACGCTAACCCTAACCCTAACCCTAACCCTAACCCTAACCCTAAACCTAACCCTAACCCCTTAACCTTAATCCCTAAATCCTAAACCCTGAACAACCATAAATCCTAAATCCTGAACAACCCTAAATCATAAACCCTGAACAACCCTAAACACTAACCTCTAAACAACCCTAAACAACCCTAATCACTAAACCATAAACAACCCTAAACACTAAACCCTAAACAACCCTATACCCTAAACCTTAAACACTAAACCCTAAATAACCCTAA
>NW_027667640.1:2050000-2060000 GCF_963924665.1 Micromys minutus | reverse complement strand
ACACTAACACTAACCTTAACCCTAACCCTAACCTTAACCCTCACCCTAACCCTCACCTTAACCCTAAACCTAACCCTAACACTAACCCTAACACCCTAAATCCTAAACCCTAAACCCCGAAAAACCCTAAACACTAATTCCAAAAGCACCCTAAACCCTAAACTATAAACACTAAACGCTAAAAAACCCTAAACCCTAAATCCTAAACACTAAACCCTAAACAAGCCGAAACCCTAAAACCATTAACACTATACCCTAAACAACCCTAAACCCTTAACCCTAAACATTATACCCTAAACCCTAAAACACTATACAACCTTAAACCCTAAACCTTAAAATATCCTAAATCATAAATCCTGAACAACCCTAAACACTAAATTATAAACAACCCTAAAAAACCCTAAACAACTCTAAACGCTAAAACCTAAACAACCCTAACCATTAAACAATCTTAAACGCTAAATTCTATACCCTAAACCTAAACCACCCTAAAACTTAAACAATCCTAAACCCTAAACCTTAAACCATAAACCCTAAATTTTAAACCATAAATCTAAGAATAACCATAACCCTAACCCTAACCCTAAACCTAAACCTAACCCTAACCCCAACCCTAACCTTAACCCCATAACCCTAACCCTAACCTTAAGCCTAACATAACCCCATAACCCTATCTCTAACCCTAACTCTAACCCTAATGCTAACCCTAACCCTAACCCTAACCCTAACCCCTTAACCTTAATCCCTAAATCCTAAACCCTGAACAACCATAAATCCTAAACCCTGAACAACCCTAAATCATAAACCCTGAATAACCCTAAACACTAACCTCTAAACAACCCTAAACAACCCTAATCACTAAACCATAAACAACCCTAAACACTAAACCCTTAACAACCCTATACCCTAAACCTTAAACACTAAACCCTAAATAACCCTAAACCCTAAACCATTAACACTATACCCTAAACAACACTAAACACTAAACCCAAAACAACCCTAAAACCTAAACCTTAAACACTAAAACTTAAACAACCCTAAACTCTAAACACTAAACCCTAAACAAGCCTAAACCCTAAAACCATTAACACTATACCCTAAACAACCCTAAACCTTAAACAATCCTAAACTCTAAACCCTAAACCCTTAACCTAAACCACCCTAAATCTTAAACAATCATAAACCCTAAACCTTAAACCCTAAACACTAAACCCTAAACCCTAAACGTAACAATAACCATAACCCTAACCCTAATCCCTAACCCTTACCCAAACCCTAACCCTAAACCTAATCCTAACCCTAACCCTAACCCTAACCCTAACCTTAACCCTAACCCTAACCCTAACCCTAAACCTAATCCTAACCCCAACCTTAACCCTAATCCTAACCCTAAACCTAACCCTAACCCTAACCGTAACCATAACACTAAACTCTAAACCCTAAACCTAATCCACCCTAAACCTTAAACAATCCTAAACCATAAACCTTAGACCCTAAATCCTAAATCTAACAATAAACCTAAACCTAACCCTAAATCTAACCCTAACCCTAACCCTAACCCTAAACCCTTTCTGACCCTAACCCTAACCCTAACCCTAACACTAACCCCTAACCCCTAACACTAACCCTAACACTAACCCCTAACCCTAACCCTAACCCTAACCCTAACCTTAATCCTACCCCTAACCCTAACCCTAACCCTATCCCTAACCCTAACCATTACCCTAACACTAACACTAACCTTAACCCTAACCCTCACCTTAACCCTTATCTCAACCCTAACACTAAACCTAACACCCTAAATCCTAAACCCTAAACCCCGAAAAACCCTAAACACTAATTCCAAAAGCACCCTAAACCTTAAACTATAAACACTAAACGCTAAAAAACCCTAAACCCTAAACCCTAAACACTAAACCCTAAACAAGCCTAAACCCTAAAACCATTAACACTATACCCTAAACAACCCTAAACCCTTAATCCTAAACATTATACCCTAAACCCTAAAACACTATACAACCTTAAACCCTAAACCTTAAAATATCCTAAATCATAAATCCTGAACAACCCTAAACACTAAATCATAAACAACCCTAAAAAACCCTAAACAACTCTAAACGCTAAAACCTAAACAACCCTAAACATTAAACAATCTTAAACGCTAAACCCTATACCCTAAACCTAAACCACCCTAAAACTTAAACAATCCTAAACCCTAAACCTTAAACAATAAACCCTAAATATTAAACCATAAATCTAAGAATAACCATAACCCTAACCCTAACCCTAAACCTAAACCTAACCCTAACCCCAACCCTAACCTTAACCCCATAACCCTAACCCTAACCTTAAGCCTAACATAACCCCATAACCCTAACTCTAACCCTAATGCTAACCCTAACCCTAACCCTAACCCTAACCCTAACCCCTTAACCTTAATCCCTAAATCCTAAACCCTGAACAACCATAAATCCTAAACCCTGAACAACCCTAAATCATAAACCCTGAATAACCCTAAACACTAACCTCTAAACAACCCTAAACAACCCTAATCACTAAACCATAAACAACCCTAAACACTAAACACTAAACAACCCTATACCCTAAACCTTAAACACTAAACCCTAAATAACCCTAAACCCTAAACCATTAACACTATACCCTAAACAACACTAAACACTAAACCCAAAACAACCCTAAAACCTAAACCTTAAACACTAAACCTTAAACAACCCTAAACCCTAAACACTAAACCCTAAACAACCCTAAACTTTTAACCCTAAACACTATACCCTAAACAACCCTAAACCTTAAACAATCCTAAGCTCTAAACCCTAAACCCTTAACCTAAACCACCCTAAATCTTAAACAATCCTAAACCCTAAACCTTAAACCCTAAACACTAAACCCTAACCCTAAACCTAATCCTAACCCTAACCCTAACCCTAACCCTAACCCTAACCCTAACCCTAACCCTAACCCTAACCCTAACCCTAATCCTTACCCTAACCCTAACCCTAACCCTAACCCTAACCCTAAACCTAACCCTGACCCTAATCCTAACACTAACCCTATTTCTAATTCTAACCCTAACACTAATCCTAAACTTAAACCTAACCCCCTAATAATAAACCTAACACTAACACTAACCCTAACCCCTAACCCGAACCCTAACCCTAACCCTAACCTAACCCTAACCCTAACCCTAACCCTAACCCTAACACTAACCCCTAACACTTACCCTAACCCTAACCCTAACCCTAACCCTAACCATTACCCTAACCCTAACCCTAACCCTAACCCTAACCCTAACATTAACCGTAACCATAACACTAAACTCTAAAACCTAAACCTAATCCACCCTAAACCTTAAACAATCCTAAACCATAAATCTTAAACCCTAAACACTAAATCTAACAATAAACCTGAACCTGACCCTAAATCTAACCCTAACCCTAACCCTAACCCTAAACCTAACCCTGACCCTAACACTAACCCTAATCCTAACACTAACCATAACCCTAACCCTAACCCTAACCCTAACCCTAACCCTAACCCTAACCTTAACCCTAACCCTAACCCTAAACCTAACCCTTACCCTAACCCTAACCCTAACCCTAACCTAACCCTAACCCTAACCCTAACCCTAACCCTAACCCTAACCCTAACACTAACCCCCTAACTTTTACCCTAACCCTAACCCTAACATTAACCCTAACCTTAACCCTAACCCTAACCCTAACCCTAACCCTAACCCTAACTCTAACCCTAACCCTAACCCTAACCGTAACCATAATACTAAACTCTAAACCCTAAACCTAATCTACCCTAAACCTTAAACAATCCTAAACCTTAAACCTTAAAACCTAAACCCTAAATCTAACAATAAACCTAAACCTAACCCTAAATCTAACCCTAACACTAACCCTAACCCTAAACCTAAACCTGACCCTACCCCTAACCCTAATAATAACACTAATCATAACCCAAACACTAACCCTAACCCTAACCCTAAACCTAACCCTAAACCTCACACTATCCCTAATCCTAACACTAAACCCTAAACTTTAAATCTAACCCTAACCCTAACTCTACCCTTAACCCTAACCCTAACCATATCCCTAAACCTAACCCTGACCCTAATCCTAACACTAACCCTATTTCTAATTCTAACCCTAACACTAATCCTAAACTAAAACCTAACCCCCTAATAATAACCCTAACACAAAACCTAACCCTAACCCTAACCCTAACCATAACCCTAACACTAACCCCTAACCCCTAACACTAACCCTAACACTAACCCCTAACCCTAACCCTAACCCTAACCCTAACCTTAACCCTAACCCTAACCCTAACCCTAACCCTATCCCTAACCCTAACCCTTACCCTAACACTAACACTAACCTTAACCCTAACCCTAACCTTAACCCTCACCCTAACCCTCACCTTAACACTAAACCTAACCCTAACACTAACCCTAACACCCTAAATCCTAAACCCTAAACCCCGAAAAACCCTAAACACTAGTTCCAAAAGCACCCTAAACCCTAAACTATAAACACTAAACGCTAAAAAACCCTAAACTCTAAACCCTAAACACTAAACCCTAAACAAGCCTAAACACTAAAACCATTAACACTATACCCTAAACAACCCTAAACCCTTAACCCTAAATATTATACCCTAAACCCTAAAACACTATACAACCTTAAACCCTAAACCTTAAAATATCCTAAATCATAAATCTTGAACAACCCTAAACACTAAATCATAAACAACCCCAAAAAACCCTAAACAACTCTAAACGCTAAAACCTAAAAAACCCTAAACATTAAACAATCTTAAACGCTAAACCCTATACCCTAAACCTAAACCACCCTAAAACTTAAACAATCCTAAACCCTAAACCTTAAACCATAAACCCTAAATTTTAAACCATAAATCTAAGAATAACCATAACCCTAACCCTAACCCTAAACCTAAACCTAACCCTAACCCCAACCCTAACCTTAACCCCATAACCCTAACCCTAACCTTAAGCCTAACATAACCCCATAACCCTAACTCTAACCCTAACTCTAAACCTAATGCTAACCCTAACCCTAACCCTAACCCTAACCCTAACCCTAACCCCTTAACCTTAATCCCTAAATCCTAAACCCTGAACAACCATAAATCCTAAACCCTGAACAACCCTAAATCATAAACCCTGAATAACCCTAAACACTAACCTCTAAACAACCCTAAACAACCCTAATCACTAAACCATAAACAACCCTAAACACTAAACACTAAACAACCCTATACCCTAAACCTTAAACACTAAACCCTAAATAACCCTAAACCCTAAACCATTAACACTATACCCTAAACAACACTAAACACTAAACCCAAAACAACCCTAAAACCTAAACCTTAAACACTAAACCTTAAACAACCCTAAACCCTAAACCCTAAACCCTAAACAACCCTAAACTTTTAACCCTAAACACTATACCCTAAACAACCCTAAACCTTAAACAATCCTAAACTCTAAACCCTAAACCCTTAACCTAAACCACCCTAAATCTTAAACAATCCTAAACCCTAAACCTTAAACCCTAAACACTAAACCCTAAACCCTAAACCTAACAATAACCATAACCCTAACCCTAACCCCTAACCCTTACCCTAACCCTAACCCTATCCCTAACCCTAATCCTAACCCTAAACCTAACCCTAACCCTAACCCTAACCCTAAACCTAACCCTGACCCTATTCCTAACACTAACCCTATTTCTAATTTTAACCCTAACACTAATCCTAAACTTAAACCTAACCCCCTAATAATAAACCTAACCCTAACACTAACCCTAACACCTAACCCTAACCCTAACCCTAACCCTAACCTAACCCTAACCCTAACCCTAACCCTAACCCTAACCCTAACACTAACCCCTAACCCTTACCCTAACCCTAACCCTAACCCTAACCCTAACCATTACCCTAACCCTAACCCTAACCCTAACCCTAACCCTAACACTAACCGTAACCATAACACTAAACTCTAAACCCTAAACCTAATCCACCCTAAACCTTAAACAATCCTAAACCATAAATCTTAAACCCTAAACACTTAATCTAACAATAAACCTAAACCTGACCCTAAATCTAACCCTAACCCTAACCCTAACCCTAAACCTAACCCTGACCCTAACACTAACCCTAATCCTAACACTAACCATAACCCTAACCCTAACCCTAACCCTAACCTTAATCCTAACCCTAACCCTAAACCTAACCCTTACCCTAACCCTAACCCTAACCCTAACCTAACCCTAACCCTAACCCTAACCCTAACCCTAACCCTAACACTAACCCCCTAACTTTTACCCTAACCCTAACCCTAACATTAACCCTAACCTTAACCTTAACCCTAACCCTAACCCTAACTCTAACTCTAACCCTAACTTTAACCCTAACCGTAACCATAATACTAAACTCTAAACCCTAAACCTAATCTACCCTAAACCTTAAATAATCCTAAACCCTAAACCTTAAACCCTAAACCCTAAATCTAACAATAAACCTAAACCTAACCCTAAATCTAACCCTAACCCTAACCCTAACCCTAAACCTAAACCGGACCCTAACCCTAACCCTAATAATAACACTAATCATAACCCAAACACTAACCCTAACCCTAACCCTAAACCTAACCCTAAACCTCACACTATCCCTAATCCTAACACTAAACCCTAAACTTTAAATCTAACCCTAACCCTAACTCTACCCTTAACCCTAACCCTAACCATATCCCTAAACCTAACCCTGACCCTAATCCTAACACTAACCCTATTTCTAATTCTAACCCTAACACTAATCCTAAACTAAAACCTAACCCCCTAATAATAACCCTAACACAAAACCTAACCCTAACCCTAACGCTAAACCTTAAACTAACCCCTAACCCCTAACACTAACCCTAACACTAACCCCTAACCCTAACCCTAACCCTAACCCTAACCTTAACCCTAACCCTAACCCTAACCCTAACCCTAACCCTATCCCTAACCCTAACCCTTACCCTAACACTAACACTAACCTTAACCCTAACCCTAACCTTAACCCTCACCCTAACCCTCACCTTAACCCTAAACCTAACCCTAACACTAACCCTAACACCCTAAATCCTAAACCCTAAACCCCGAAAAACCCTAAACACTAATTCCAAAAGCACCCTAAACCCTAAACTATAAACACTAAACGCTAAAAAACCCTAAACTCTAAACCCTAAACACTAAACCCTAAACAAGCCTAAACCCTAAAACCATTAACACTATACCCTAAACAACCCTAAACCCTTAACCCTAAATATTATACCCTAAACCCTAAAACACTATACAACCTTAAACCCAAAACTTTAAAATATCCTAAATCATAAATCCTGAACAAGCCTAAACACTATATCATAAACAACCCTAAAAAACCCTTAACAACTCTAAACGCTAAAACCTAAACAACCCTAAACATTAAACAATCTTAAACGCTAAACCCTATACCCTAAACCTAAACCACCCTAAAACTTAAACAATCCTAAACCCTAAACCTTAAACCATAAACCCTAAATTTTAAACCATAAATCTAAGAATAACCATAACCCTAACCCTAACCCTAAACCTAAACCTAACCCTAACCCCAACCCTAACCTTAACCCCATAACCCTAACCCTAACCTTAAGCCTAACATAACCCCATAACCCTAACTCTAACCCTAACTCTAACCTTAATGCTAACCCTAACCCTAACCCTAACCCTAACCCTAACCCCTTAACCTTAATCCCTAAATCCTAAACCCTGAACAACCATAAATCCTAAACCCTGAACAACCCTAAATCATGAACCCTGAATAACCCTAAACACTAACCTCTAAACAACCCTAAACAACCCTAATCACTAAACCATAAACAACCCTAAACACTAAACCCTAAACAACCCTATATCCTAAACCTTAAACACTAAACCCTAAATAACCCTAAACCCTAAACCATTAACACTATACCCTAAACAACACTAAACACTAAACCCAAAACAACCCTAAAACCTAAACCTTAAAAACTAAACCTTAAACAACCCTAAACCCTAAACACTAAACCCTAAACAACCCTAAACTTTTAACCCTAAACACTATACCCCAAACAACCCTAAACCTTAAACAATCCTAAACTCTAAACCCTAAACCCTTAACCTAAACCACCCTAAATCTTAAACAATCCTAAACCCCAAACCTTAAACCCTAAACACTAAACCCTAAACCCTAAACCTAACAATAACCATAACCCTAACCCTAAACCCTAATCCTTAGCCTAACCCTAACCCTAACCCTAATCCTAACCCTAACCCTAACCCTAAACCTAACCCTAACCCTAACCCTAACCCTAACCCTAAACCTAACCCTGACCCTAATCTTAACACTAACCCTATTTCTAATTCTAACCCTAACACTAATCCTAAACTTCAACCTAACCCCCTAATAATAAACCTAACCCTAACACTAACCCTAACCCCTAACCCTAACCCTAACCCTAACCCTAACCCTAACCTAACCCTAACCCTAACCCTAACCCTAACCCTAACCCTAACACTAACCCCTAACCCTTACCCTAACCCTAACCCTAACCCTAACCCTAACCATTACCCTAACCCTAACCCTAAACCTAACCCTAACCCTAACACTAACCGTAACCATAACACTAAACTCTAAACCCTAAACCTAATCCACCCTAAACCTTAAACAATCCTAAACCATAAACCTTAAACCCTAAACACTAAATCTAAAAATAAACCTAAACCTGACCCTAAATCTAACCCTAAACCTAACCCTAACCCTAAACCTAACCCTGACCCTAACACTAACCCTAATCCTAACACTAACCATAACCCTAACCCTAACCCTAACCCTAACCTTAACCCTAACCCTAACCCTAACCCTAACCCTTACCCTAACCCTAACCCTAACCCTAACCCTAACCCTAACCCTAACCCTAACCCTAACCCCTTAACCTTAATCCCTAAATCCTAAACCCTGAACAACCATAAATCCTAAACCCTGAACAACCCTAAATCATAAACCCTGAATAACCCTAAACACTAACCTCTAAACAACCCTAAACAACCCTAATCACTAAACCATAAACAACCCTAAACACTAAACCCTAAACAACCCTATACCCTAAACCTTAAACACTAAACCCTAAATAACCCTAAACCCTAAACCATTAACACTATACTCTAAACAACACTAAACACTAAACCCAAAAGAACCCTAAAACCTAAACCTTAAACACTAAACCTTAAACAACCCTAAACCCTAAACACTAAACCCTAAACAACCCTAAACTTTTAATCCGAAACACTATACCCTAAACAACCCTAAACCTTAAACAATCCTAAACTCTAAACCCTAAACCCTTAACCTAAACCACCCTAAATCTTAAACAATCCTAAACCCTAAACCTTAAACCCTAAACACTAAACCCTAAACACTAAACCTAAAAATAACCATAACCCTAACCCTAACCCCTAACCCTTACCTAACCCTAACCCTAACCCTAATCCTAAACCTAAACCTAACCCTAACCCTAACCCTAACCCTAAACCTAACCTTAACCCTAAACCTAACCTTAACCCTAACCCTAAGCCTAACCCTAACCCTAACCCTAACCCTAACCCTAACCCTAAACCTAATCCTAACCCTAACCTTAACCCTAATCCTAACCCTAACCCTAACCCTAACCCTAACCGTAACCATAACACTAAACTCTAAACCCTAAACCTAATCCACCCTATAGCTTAAACAATCCTAAACCATAAACCTTAGACCCTAAATCCTAAATCTAACAATAAACCTAAACCTAAACATAAATCTAACCCTAACCCTAACCCTAACCCTAAATCCTCCCTGACCCTAACCCTAACCCTAACCCTAACCCTAACCCAAAACCTAATCCTGACCCTAA
>NW_027667640.1:2027500-2045000 GCF_963924665.1 Micromys minutus | reverse complement strand
CCCTAACTCTAACCCTAACCCTAACCATAACCGTAACCATAATACTAAACTCTAAACCCTAAACCTAATCCACCCTAAACCTTAAACAATCCTAAACCATAAACCTTAATCCCTAAACCTTAAATCTAACAATAAACCTAAACCTAACCCTAAATCTAACCCTAACCCTAACCCTAACCCTAAACCTAAACCTGACCCTAACCCTAACCCTAATCCTAACACTAATCATAACCCAAACACTAACCCTAAACCTAACCCTAAACTCACACTATCCCTAATCCTAACACTAAACCCTAAACTTTAAATCTAAACCTAACTCTAACCCTACCCTTAACCCTAACCCTATCCCTAAAACTAACCCTGACCCTAATCCTAACACTAACCCTATTTCTAATTCAAACCCTAACACTAATCCTAAACTAAAACCTAACCCCCTAATAATAACCCTAACACTAAACCTAACCTTAACCCTAACCCTAAACCTAACCCTAACCCTAACACTAACCCCTAACCCCTAACACTAACCCTAACCCTAACCCCTAACCCTAACCCTAACCCTAACCTTAACCCTAACCCTAACCCTAACCCTATCCCTAACCCTAACCCTTACCCTAACACTAACACTAACCTTAACCCTAACCCTAACCTTAACCCTCACCCTAACCCTCACCTTAACCCTAAACCTAACCCTAACACTAACCCTAACACCCTAAATCCTAAACCTTAAGCCTCGAAAAACCCTAAACACTAATTCCAAAAGCACCCTAAACCCTAAACTATAAACACTAAACGCTAAAAAACCCTAAACCCTAAACCCTAAACACTAAACCCTAAACAAGATTAAACCCTAAAACCATTAACACTATACCCTAAAAAACCCTAAACCCTTAACCCTAAACATTATATCCTAAACCCTAAAACACTATACAACCTTAAACCCTAAACCTTAACATATCCTAAATCATAAATCCTGAACAACCCTAAACACTAAATTATAAACAACCCTAAAAAACCCTAAACAACTCTAAACGCTAAAACCTAAACAACCCTAAACATTAAACAATCTTAAACGCTAAATTCTATACCCTAAACCTAAACCACCCTAAAACTTAAACAATCCTAAACCCTAAACCTTAAAACATAAACCCTAAATTTTAAACCATAAATCTAAGGATAACCATAACCCTAACCCTAACCCTAAACCTAAACCTAACCCTAACCCCAACCCTAACCTTAACCCCATAACCCTAACCCTAACCTTAAGCCTAACATAACCCCATAACCCTAACTCTAACCCTAACTCTAACCCTAATGCTATCCCTAACCCTAACCCTAACCCTAACCCTAACCCTAACCCTAACCCCTTAACCTTAATCCCTAAATCCTAAACCCTGAACAACCATAAATCCTAAACCCTAAACAACCCTAAATCATAAACCCTGAATAACCCTAAACACTAACCACTAAACAACCCTAAACAACCCTAATCACTAAACCATAAACAACCCTAAACACTAAAACCTAAACAACCCTATACCCTAAACCTTAAACACTAAACCCTAAATAACCCTAAACCCTAAACCATTAACACTATACCCTAAACAACACTAAACACTAAACCCAAAACAACCCTAAAACCTAAACCTTAAACACTAAACCTTAAACAACCCTAAACCCTAAACACTAAACCCTAAACAACCCTAAACTTTTTACCCTAAACTCTATACCCTAAACAACCCTAAACCTTAAACAATCCTAAACTCTAAACCCTAAACCCTTAACCTAAACCACCCTAAACCTTAAACAATCCTAAACCCTAAACCTTAAACCCTAAACACTAAACCCTAAACCCTAAACCTAACAATAACGATAACCCTAACCCTAACCCCTAACCCTTACCCTAACCCTAACCCTAACCCTAACCCTAACCCTAACCCTAACCCTAAACCTAACCCTAACCCTAACCCTAAACCTAATCCTAACCCTAACCTTAACCCTAATCCTAACCCTAACCCTAACCCTAACCCTAACCGTAACCATAACAGTAAACTATAAACCCTAAACCTAATCAACCCTAAACCTTAAACAATCCTAAACCATAAACCTTAGACCCTAAATCCTAAATCTAACAATAAACCTAAACCTAACCCTAAATCTAACCCTAACCCTAACCCTAACCCTAAACCCTACCTGACTTTAACCCTAACCCTAACCATAACCCTAACCCTAAACCTAACCCTGACCCTAATCCTAACACTAAACCTATTTCTAATTCTAACCCTAACACTAATCCTAAACTTAAACCTAACCCCCTAATAATAACCCTAACCCTAACACTAACCCTAACCCCTAACCCTAACCCTAACCCTAACCCTAACCTTACCCTAACCCTAAACTTAACCCTAACCCTAACCCTAACCCTAACCCTAACCTTAACCCTAACCCTAACCTTAACCCTAAACCTAACCCTAACCCCTAACCCTTACCCAAACCCTAACCCTAACCCTAACCCTAAACCTAACCCTAACCCTAACCTTAACCCTAATCCTAACCCTAACCCTAACCCTAAACCTAACCCTAAACCTAACCCTAACCCTAACCCTAACCCTAAACCTAACCTTACCCTAACCCTAACCTTAACCCTAACCCTAACCCTAACCCTAACCCTAACCTTAACCCTAACCCTAACCTTAACCATAACCCTAACCCTAACCCCTAACCCTTACCCAAACCCTAACCCTAACCCTAACCCTAAACCTAACCCTAACCCTAACCTTAACCCTAATCCTAACCCTAACCCTAACCCTAACCGTAACCATAACACTAAACTCTAAACCCTAAACCTAATCCACCCTAAACCTTAAACAATCCTAAACCATAAACCGTAGACCCTAAACCCTAAATCTAACATTAAACCTAAACCTAACCCTAAATCTAACCCTAACCCTAAACCCTACCTGACCCTAACCCTAACCCTAACCCTAACCCTAACCCTAAACCTAACCCTGACCCTAATCCTAACACTAAACCTATTTCTAATTCTAACCCTAAAACTAATCCTAAACTTAACCTACCCCCCTAATAATAACCCTAACCCTAAAACTAACCCTAAACCCTAACCCTAACCCTAACCCTAACCTAACCCTAACCCTAACCCTTACCCTGACCCAAACCCTAACACTAACCCCCTAACTTTTACCCTAACCCTAACCCTAACCCTAACCTTTACCATAACCCTAACCCTAACCCCATCCCTAACCCTAACCCTAACCGTAACCATAACACTAAACTCTAAACCCTAAACCTAATCCACCCTAAACCTTGAACAATCCTAAACCATAAACCTTAAACTCTAAACCCTAAATCTAACAATAAACCTAACCTAACCCTAAATCTAACCCTAACCCTATCCCTAACCCTAAACCTAACCCTGACCCTAACCCTAACCCTAATCCTAACACTAACCATAACCCTAACCCTAACACTAACCCTAACCTTAACCCTAACCCTAACCCTAACCCTAACCCTAACTCTAACCCTAACCCTAACCCTAACCGTAACCATAATACTAAACTCTAAACCATAAACCTAATCCACCCTAAACCTTAAACAATCCTAAACCATAAACCTTAAACCCTAAACCTTAAATCTAACAATAAACCTAAACCTAACCCTAAATCTAACCCTAACCCTAACCCTAACCCTAAACCTAAACCTGACCCTAACCCTAACCCTAATCCTAACACTAATCATAACCCAAACACTAACCCTAACCCTAACCCTAAACCTAACCCTAAAACTCACACTATCCCTAATCCTAACACTAAACCCTAAACTTTAAATCTAACCCTAACCCTAACCCTACCCTTAACCCTAACCCTATCCCTAAACCTAACCCTGACCCTAATCCTAACACTAACACTATTTCTAATTCTAACCCTAACACTAATCCTAAACTAAAACCTAACCCCCTAATAATAACCCTAACACTAAACCTAACCCTAACCCTAACCCTAACCCTAACCCTAACCCTAACACTAACCCCTAACCCCTAACACTAACCCTAACCCTAACCCCTAACCCTAACCCTAACCCTAAACTTAACCCTAACCCTAACCCTAACCCTATCCCTAACCCTAACCCTTACCCTAACACTAACACTAACCTTAACCCTAACCCTAACCTTAACCCTCACCCTAACCCTCACCTTAACCCTAAACCTAACCCTAACACTAACCCTAACACCCTAAATCCTAAACCTTAAGCCCCGAAAAACCCTAAGCACTAATTCCAAAAGCACCCTAAACCCTATACTATAAACACTAAACGCTAAAAAACCCTAAACCCTAAACCCTAAACACTAAACCCTAAACAAGCCTAAACCCTAAAACCATTAACACTATACCCTAAACAACCCTAAACCCTTAACCCTAAACATTATACCCTAAACCCTAAAACACTATACAACCTTAAACCCTAAACCTTAAAATATCCTAAATCATAAATCCTGAACAACCCTAAACACTAAATTATAAACAACCCTAAAAAACCCTAAACAATTCTAAACGCTAAAACCTAAACAACCCTAACCATTAAAAAATCTTAAACGCTAAATTCTATACCCTAAACCTAAACCTCCCTAAAACTTAAACAATCCTAAACCCTAAACCTTAAACCATAAACCCTAAATTTTAAACCATAAATCTAAGAATAACCATAACCCTAACCCTAACCCGAAACCTAAACCTAACCCTAACCCCAACCCTAACTTTAACCCCATAACCCTAACCCTAACCTTAAGCCTAACATAACCCCGTAACCCTAACTCTAACCCTAACTCTAACCCTAACTCTAACCCTAATGCTAACCCTAACCCTAACCCTAACCCTAACCCTAACCCTAACCCTAACCCCTTAACCTTAATCCCTAAATCCTAAACCCTGAACAACCATAAATCCTAAACCCTGAACAACCCTAAATCATAAACCCTGAATAACCCTAAACACTAACCTCTAAACAACCCTAAACAACCCTAATCACTAAACCATAAACAACCCTAAACACTAAACCCTAAACAACCCTATACCCTAAACCTTAAACACTAAACCCTAAATAACCCTAAACCCTAAACCATTAACACTATACCCTAAACAACACTAAACACTAAACCCAAAACAACCCTAAAACCTAAACCTTAAACACTAAACCTTAAACAACCCTAAACCCTAAACACTAAACCCTAAACAACCCTAAACTTTTAACCCTAAATTCTATACCCTAAACAACCCTATACCTTAAACAATCCTAAACTCTAAACCCTAAACCCTTAACCTAAACCACCCTAAACCTTAAACAATCCTAAACCCTAAACCTTAAACCCTAAACACTAAACCCTAAACCCTAAACCTAACAATAACCATAACCCTAACCCTAACCCCTAACCCTTACCCTAACCCTAACCCTAACCCTAACCTAACCCTAACCCTAACCCTAACCCTAACCCTAACCCTAACCCTAAACCTAAACCTAAACCTAATCCTAACCCTAACCTGAACCCTAATCCTAACCCTAACCCTAACCCTAACCCTAACTGTAACCATAACACTAAACTCTAAACCCTAAACCTAATCCACCCTAAACCTTAAACAATCCTAAACCATAAACCTTAGACCCTAAATCCTAAATCTAACAATAAACCTAAACCTAACCCTAAATCTAACGCTAACCCTAACCCTAACCCTAAACCCTCCCTGACTTTAACCCTAACCCTAACCCTAACCCTAACCCTAAACCTAACCCTGACCTTAATCCTAACACTAACCCTATTTCTAATTCTAACCCTAACACTAATCCTAAACTTAAACCTAACCCCCTAATAATAACCCTAACACTAACACTAACCCTAACCCCTAACCCTAACCCTAATCCTAACCCTAACCTAACCCTAACCCTAACCCTAACCCTAACCCAAACCCTAACACTAACCCCCTAACATTTACCATAACCCTAACCCTAACAATAACCCTAACCCTTACCATAACCCTAACCCTAACCCTAACCCCATCCCTAACCCTAACCCTAACCGTAACCATAACACTAAACTCTAAACCCTAAACCTAATCCACCCTAAACCTTAAACAATCCTAAACCATAAACCTTAAACCCTAAACCCTAAATCTAACAATAAACCTAAACCTAACCCTAAATCTAACCCTAACCCTATCCCTAACCCTAAACCTAACACTGACCCTAAACCTAACCCTAATCCTAACACTAACCATAACCCTAACCCTAACATTAACCCTAACCTTAACCCTAACCCTAACCCTAACACTAAACCTAACCTTAACTCTAACCCTAACCCTAACCCTAACCGTAACCATAATACTAAATTCTAAACCCTAAACCTAATCTACCCTAAATCTTAAACAATCCTAAACCTTAAACCTTAAACCCTAAACCCTAAATCTAACAATAAACCTAAACCTAACTCTAAATCTAACCCTAACCCTAACCCTAACCCTAAACCTAAACCTGACCCTAACCCTAACCCTAATAATAACACTAATCATAACCCAAACACTATGCCTAACCCTAACCCTAAACCTAACCCTAAACCTCACACTATCCCTAATCTTAACACTAAACCCTAAACTTTAAATCTAACCCTAACCCTAACCCTACACTTAACCCGAACCCTAACCATATCCCTAAACCTAACCCTGACCCTAATCCTAACACTAACCCTATTTCTAATTCTAACCCTAACACTAATCCTAAACTAAAAACTAACCCCCTAATAATAACCCTAACACTAAACCTAACCCTAACCCTAACCCTAACACTAACCCTAACACTAACCCCTAACCCCTAACACTAACCCTAACCCTAACCCCTAACCCTAACCCTAACCCTAACCCTAACCTTAACCCTAACCCTAACCTTAACCCTAACCCTAACCCTAACCCCTAACCCTTACCCTAACCCTAACCCTAACCCTAACCCTAAACCTAACCCTAACCCTAACCCTAACCATAACCCTAACCCTAACCCTAACCCTAACCCTAACCCTAACCCTAACCCTAACCCTAAACCTAACCCTAACCCTAACCTTAACCCTTATCCTAACCCTAACCCTAGCCCTAACCCTAACCCTAACCGTAACCATAACACTAAACTCTAAACCCTAAACCTAATCCACCCTAAACCTTAAACAATCCTAAACCATAAACCGTAGACCGTAAACCCTAAATCTAACATTAAACCTAAACCTAACCCTAAATCTAACCCTAACCCTAAACCCTCCCTGACCCTAACCCTAACCCTAACCCTAACCCTAACCCTAACCCTAAACCTAACCCTGACCCTAATCCTAACACTAAACCTATTTCTAATTCTAACCCTAACACTAATCCTAAACTTAACCCTAACCCCCTAATAATAACCCTAACCCTAACACTAACCCTAACCCCTAACCCTAACCCTAACCCTAACCCTAACCTAACCCTAACCCTAACCCTAACCCTAACCCAAACCCTAACACTAACCCCCTAACTTTTAGCCTAACCCTAACCCTAACCCTAACCCTTACCAAAACCCTAACCCTAACCTTAACCCCATCCCTAACCCTAACCCTAACCGTAACCATAACACTAAACTCTAAACCCTAAACCTAATCCACCCTAAACCTTTAACAATCCTAAACCATAAACCTTAAACCCTAAACCCTAAATCTAACAATAAACCTAAACCTAACCCTAAATCTAACCCTAACCCTATCCCTAACCCTAAACCTAACCCTGACCCTAACCCTAACCCTAATCCTAACACTAACCATAACCCTAACCCTAACACTAATCCTAACCTTAACCCTAACCCTAACCCTAACCCTAACCCTAACCCTAACCCTAACTCTAACCCTAACTCTAACCCTAACCGTAACCATAATACTAAACTCTAAACCCTAAACCTAATCCACCCTAAACCTTAAACAATCCTAAACCATAAACCTTAAACCCTAAACCCTAAATCTAACAATAAAACTAAACCTAACCCTAAATATAACCCTAACCCTAACCCTAACCCTAAACCTAAACCTGACCCTAACCCTAACCCTAATCCTAACACTAATCATAACCCAAACACTAACCTAACCCTAACCCTAAACCTAAGCCTAAAACTCACACTATCCCTAATCCTAACACTAAACCCTAAACTTTAAATCTAACCCTAACCCTAACCCTACCCTTAACCCTAACCCTATCCCTAAACCTAACCCTGACCCTAAT
Organism: Micromys minutus; assembly: GCF_963924665.1. Taxonomy (NCBI): domain Eukaryota; kingdom Metazoa; phylum Chordata; class Mammalia; order Rodentia; family Muridae; genus Micromys; species Micromys minutus. The sequence continues at coordinate 2,036,712 of NW_027667640.1, read as the reverse complement.
CCTAACACTAACACTATTTCTAATTCTAACCCTAACACTAATCCTAAACTAAAACCTAACCCCCTAATAATAACCCTAACACTAAACCTAACCCTAACCCTAACCCTAACCCTAACCCTAACCCTAACACTAACCCCTAACCCCTAACACTAACCCTAACCCTAACCCCTAACGCTAACCCTATCCCTAACCTTAACCCTAACCCTAACCCTAACTTTATCCCTAACCCTAATTCTTACCCTAACACTAACACTAACCTTAACCCTAACCCTAACCTTAACCCTCACCCTAACCCTCACCTTAACCCTAAACCTAACCCTAACACTAACCCTAACACCCTAAATCCTAAACCTTAAACCCCGAAAAACCCTAAACACTAATTCCAAAAGCACCCTAAACTCTAAACTATAAACACTAAACGCTAAAAAACCCTAAACCCTAAACCCTAAACACTAAACCCTAAACAAGCCTAAACCCTAAAACCATTAACACTATACCCTAAACAACCCTAAACCCTTAACCCTAAACATTATACCCTAAACCCTAAAACACTATACAACCTTAAACCCTAAACCTTAAAATATCCTAAATCATAAATCCTGAACAACCCTAAACACTAAATTATAAACAACCATAAAAAACCCTAAACAACTCTAAACGCTAAAACCTAAACAACCCTAACCATTAAACAATCTTAAACGCTATATTCTATACCCTAAACCTAAACCACCCTAAAACTTAAACAATCCTAAACCCTAAACCTTAAACCATAAACCCTAAATTTTAAACCATAAATCTAAGAATAACCATAACCCTAACCCTAACCCTAAACCTAAACCTAACCCTAACCCCAACCCTAACCTTAACCCCATAACCCTAACACTAACCTTAAGCCTAACAAAACCCCATAACCCTAACTCTAACCCTAACTCTAACCCTAACTCTAACCCTAATGCTAACCCTAACCCTAACCCTAACCCTAACCCTAACCCTAACCCTAACCCCTTAACCTTAATCCCTAAATCCTAAACCCTGAACAACAATAAATCCTAAACCCTGAACAACCCTAAATCATAAACCCTGAATAACCCTAAACACTAACCTCTAAACAACCCTAAACAACCCTAATCACTAAACCATAAACAACCCTAAACACTAAACCCTAAACAACCCTATACCCTAAACCTTAAACACTAAACCCTCAATAACCCTAAACCCTAAACCATTAACACTATACCCTAAACAACATTAAACACTAAACCCAAAACAACCCTAAAACCTAAACCTTTAACACTAAACCTTAAACAACCCTAAACCCTAAACACTAAACCCTAAACAACCCTAAACTTTTAACCCTAAACTCTATACCCTAAACAACCCTAAACCTTAAACAATCCTAAACTCTAAATCCTAAACCCTTAACCTAAACCACCCTAAACCTTAAACAATCCTAAACCCTAAACCTTAAACCCTAAACACTAAACCCTAAACCCTAAACCTAACAATAACCATAACCCTAACTCTAACCCCTAACCCTTACCCTAACCCTAATCCTAACCCTAATCCTAACCCTAACCCTAACCCTAACCCTAACCCTAACCCTAAACCTAATCCTAACCCTAACCTTAACCCTAATCCTAACCCTAACCCTAACCCTAACCCTAACCGTAACCATAACACTAAACTCTAAACCCTAAACCTAATCCACCCTAAACCTTAAACAATCCTAAACCATAAACCTTAGACCCTAAATCCTAAATCTAACAATAAACCTAAACCTAACCCTAAATCTAACCCTAAACCTAACCCTAACCCTAAACCCTCCCTGACTTTAACCCTAACCCTAACCCTAACCCTAACCCTAAACCTAACCCTGACCCTAATCCTAACACTAACCCTATTTCTAATTCTAACCCTAACACTAATCCTAAACTTAAACCTAACCCCCTAATAATAACCCTAACCCTAACCCTAACCCTAACCCTAACCTTTACCCTAACCCTAACCCTAACCCTAACACTAACCCTAACCCCTAACCCTAACCCTATCCCTAACCCTAACCTAACCCTAAACCTAACCCTAACCCTAACCCAAACCCTAACACTAACCTTCTAACTTTTACCATAACCCTAACCCTAAACCTAACCCTAACCCTTACCATAACCCTAACCCTAACCCTAACCCCATCCCTAACCCTAACCCTAACCGTAACCATAACACTAAACTCTAAACCGTAAACCTAATCCACCCTAAACCTTAAACAATCCTAAACCATAAACCTTAAACCCTAAACCCTAAATCTAACAATATACCTAAACCTAACCCTAAATCTAACCCTAACCCTATCCCTAACCCTAAACCTAACCCTGACCCTAACCCTAACCCTAATCCTAACACTAACCATAACCCTAACCCTAACATTAACCCTAACCTTAACCCTAAACCTAACCCTAACAATAACCCTAACCCTAACTCTAACCCTAACCCTAACCCTAACCGTAACCATAATACTAAACTCTAAACCCTAAACCTATTCTACCCTAAAGCTTAAACAATCCTAAACCTTAAACCTTAAACCCTAAACCCTAAATCTAACAATAAACCTAAACCTAACCCCAACCCTAACCCTAAACCTAAACCTGACCCTAACCCTAACCCTAATAATAACACTAATCATAACCCAAACACTATCCCTAACCCTAACTCTAAACCTAACCCTAAACCTCACACTATCTCTAATCTTAACACTAAACCCTAAACTTTAAATCTAACCCTAACCCTAAACCTACCCTTAACCCTAACCCTAACCATATCCCTAAACCTAACCCTGACCCTAATCCTAACACTAACCCTATTTCTAATTCTAACCCTAACACTAATCCTAAACAAAAACCTAACCCCCTAATAATAACCATAACACTAAACCTAACCCTAACCCTAACCCTAACATTAACCCCTAACCCCTAACACTAACCCTAACCCTAACCCCTAAACCTAACCCAAACCCTAACCCTAACCTTAACCCTAACCCTAACCCTAACCCTAACCCTATCCCTAACCCTATCCCTTACCCTAACACTAACACTAACATTAACCCTAACCCTAACCTTAACCCTCACCCTAAACCTCACCTTAACCCTAAACCTAACCCTAACACTAACCCTAACACCCTAAATCCTAAACCCTAAACCCCGAAAAACCCTAAACACTAATTCCAAAAGCACCCTAAACCCTAAACTATAAACACTAAACGCTAAAAAACCCTAAACCCTAAACCCTAAACACTAAACACTAAACAAGCCTAAACCCTAAAACCATTAACACTATACCCTAAACAACCCTAAACCCTTAACACTAAACATTATACCCTAAACCCAAAACACTATACAACCTTAAACCCTAAACCTTAAAATATCCTAAATCATAAATCCTGAACAACCCTAAACACTAAATCATAAACAACCCTAAATAACCCTAAACAACTCTAAACGCTAAAACCTAAACAACCCTAAACATTAAACAATCTTAAACGCTAAACCCTATACCCTAAACCTAAACCACCCTAAAACTTAAACAATCCTAAATCCTAAACCTTAAACCATAAACCCTAAAATTTAAACCTTAAATCTGAGAATAACCATAACCCTAAACCTAACCCTAATCCTAAACCTAACCCTAACCCCAACCCTAACCTTAACCCCATAACCCTAACCCTAACCTTAAGCCTAACATAACCCCATAACCCTAACTCTAACCCTAACTCTAACCCTAATGCTAACCCTAACCCTAACCCTAACCCAAACCCTAACCCCTTAAGCTTAATCCCTAAATCCTAAACCCTGAACAACCATAAATCCTAAACCCTGAACAACCCTAAATCATAAACCCTGAATAACCCTAAACACTAACCTCTAAACAACCCTAAACAACCCTAATCACTAAACCATAAACAACCCTAAACACTAAATCCTAAACAACCCTATACCCTAAACCTTAAACACTAAACCCTAAATAACCCTAAACCCTAAACCATTAACACTATACCCTAAACAACACTAAACACTAAACCCAAAACAACCCTAAACTTTTAACCCTAAACACTATACCCTAAACAACCCTAAACCTTAAACAATCCTAAACTCTAAACCCTAAACCCTTAACCTAAACCACCCTAAATCTTAAACAATCCTAAACCCTAAACCTTAAACCCTAAACACTAAACCCTAAACCCTAAACCTAACAATAACCATAACCCTAACCCTAACCCCTAACCCTTACCCTAACCCTAACCCTAATCCTAATCTTAACCCTAACCCTACCCCTAACCCTAACCCTAACCCTAACCCTAACCCTAACCCTAAACCTAAACCTAATCCTAACCCTAACCTTAACCCTAATCCTAACCCTAACCCTAACCCTAACCCTAACCGTAACCATAACACTAAACTCTAAAACCTAAACCTAATCCACCCTAAACCTTAAACAATCTTAAACCATAAACCTTAGACCCTAAATCCTAAATCTAACAATAAACCTAAACCTAACCCTAAATCTAACCCTAACCCTAACCCTAACCCTAAACCCTGCCTGACCCTAACCCTAACCCTAACCCTAAACCTAATTCTAAACCTAACCCTGACCCTAATCCTAACACTAACCCTATTTCTAATTCTAACCCTAACACTCATCCTAAACTTAAACCTAACCCCCTAATAATAACCCTAACCCTAACACTAACACTAAACCCTAACCCTAACCCTAACCCTAACCCTAACCCTAACCTAACCCTAACCCTAACCCTAACCCTAACCTTAACACTAACCCCTAACCCTTACCCTAACCCTAACCCTAACACTAACCCTAACCATTACCCTAACCCTAACCATAACCCTAAGCCTAACACTAACCGTAACCATAACACTAAACTCTAAACCCTAAACCTAATCCACCCTAAACCTTAAACAATCCTAAACCATAAACCTTAAACCCTAAAACCTAAATCTAACAATAAACCTAAACCTGACCCTAAATCTAACCCTAACCCTAACCCTAACCCTAACCCTAACCCTGAACCTAACCCTGACCCTAACCCTAACCCTAATCCTAACACTAACCATAACCATAACTCTAACCCTAACTCTAACCCTAACTCTAACCCTAATGCTAACCCTAACCCTAACCCTAACCCTAACCCTAACCCTAACCCTAACCCCTTAACCTTAATCCCTAAATCCTAAACCCTGAACAACAATAAATCCTAAACCCTGAACAACCCTAAATCATAAACGCTGAATAACCCTAAACACTAACCTCTAAACAAACCTAAACAACCCTAATCACTAAACCATAAACAACCCTAAACACTAAACCCTAAACAACCCTATACCCTAAACCTTAAACACTAAACCCTAAATAACCCTAAACCCTAAACTATTAACACTATACCCTAAACAACACTAAACACTAAACCCAAAACAACCCTAAAACCTAAACCTTAAACACTAAACCTTAAACAACCCTAAACCCTAAACACTAAACCCTAAACAACCCTAAACTTTTAACCCTAAACACTGTACCCTAAAAAACCTAAAACCTTAAACAATCCTAAACTCTAAACCCTAAACCCTTAACCTAAACCAACCTAAATCTTAAACAATCATAAACCCTAAATCTTAAACCCTAAACACTAAACCCTAAACCCTAAACCTAACAATAAAAATAACCCTAACCCTAACCCCTAACCCTTACCCTAACCCTAACCCTAACCCTAATCCTAACCCTAACCCTAACCCTAACCCTAACCCTAACCCTAACCCTAACCCTAAACCTAATCCTAACCCTAACCTTAACCCTAACCCTAACCCTAACCCTAACCCTAACCCTAACCCTAACCATAACCCTAACCCTAAACCTAATCCTAACCCTAACCTTAACAATAATCCTAAACCTAACCCTAACCCTAACCCTAACCGTAACCATAACACTAGACTCTAAACCCTAAACCTAATCCACCCTAAACCTTAAACAATCCTAAACCATAAACCTTAGACCCTAAATCCTAAATCTAACAATAAACCTAAACCTAACCCTAAATCTAACCCTAACCCTAACCCTAACCCTAAACCCTCCCTGACCCTAACCCTAACCCTAACCCTAACCCTAAACCTAAACCTAACCCTGACCCTAATCTTAACACTAACCCTATTTCTAATTTTAACCCTAACACTAATCCTAAACTTAAACCTAACCCCCTAATAATAACCCTAACCCTAACACTAACCCTAACCCCTAACCCTAACCCTAACCCTAACACTAACCCTAACCTAACCCTAACCCTAACCCTAACCCTAACCCTAACCCTAACACTAACCCCTAACCCTTACCCTAACCCTAACCCTAACCCTAAGCATTACCCTAACCCTAACCCTAACCCTAACCCTAACCCTAACCCTAACCCTAACCCTAACCCTAACCCTAACACTAACCGTAACCATAACACTAAACTCTAAACCATAAACCTAATCCACCCTAAACCTTAAACCATCCTAAACCATAAACCTTAAACCCTAAACCCTAAATCTAACAATAAACCTAAACCTGACCCTAAATCTAACCCTAACCCTAACCCTAACCCTAACCCTAACCCTAACCCTAAACCTAACCCTGACCCTAACCCTAACACTAATCCTAACACTAACCATAACCCTAACCATAACCCTAACACTAACCTTAACCCTAACCCTAACCCTAACCCTAACCCTAACCCTAACCGTAACCATAATACTAAACTCTAAACCCTAAACCTAATCCACCCTAAACCTTAAACAATTCTAAACCATAAACTTTAAACTCTAAACCCTAAATCTAATAATAAACCTAAACCTAACCCTAATCTAACCCTAATCCTAACCCTAACCCTAAACCTAACCCTGACCCTAACCCTAACCCTAATCCTAACACTAACCATAACCCAAACACTAACCCTAACCCTAACGCTAAACCTAACCCTAACCCTAAACCTCACACTATCCCTAATCCTAACACTAAACCCTAAACTTTAAATCTAACCCTAACCCTAACCCTACCCTTAACCCTAACCCTAACCATATCCCTAAACCTAACCCTGACCCTAATCCTAACACTAACCCTATTTCTAATTCTAACCCTAACACTAATCCTAAACTTAAACCTAACCCCCTAATAATAACCCTAACACTAAACCTAACCCTAACCCTAACCCTAACCCTAACACTAACCCTAATCTAACACCTAACCCCTAACACTAACCCTAACCCTAACCCCTAACCCTAACCCTAATTCTAACCCAACCCTAACACTAACCCTAACCCTAACCCTAACCCTAGCCCTAACCCTAACCCTATCCCTAACCCTAACCCTTACCCTAACACTAACACTAACCTTAACCCTAACCCTAACCTTAACCCTCACCCTAACCCTCACCCTAACCCTAAACCTAACCCTAACACTAACCCTAACACCCTAAATCCAAAACCCTAAACCCAGAAAAACCCTAAACACTAATTCCAAAAGCACCCTAAACCCTAAACTCTAAACACTAAACGCTAAAAAACCCTAAACCCTTAAACCTAAACACTAAACCGTAAACAAACCTAAACCCTAAAACCATTAACACTATACCCTAAACAACCCTAAACTCTTAACCCTAAACATTATAGCCTAAACCCTAAAACACTATACAACCTTAAACCCTAAACCTTAAAATATCCTAAATCATAAATCCTGAACAACCCTAAACACTAAATCATAAACAACCCTAAAAAAACCTAAACAACTCTAAACGATAAAACATAAACAACCCTAAACATTAAACAATCTTAAACGCTAAACCCTATACCCTAAACCTAAACCACCCTAAAACTTAAACAATCCTAAACCCTAAACCTTAAACCATAAACTATAAATTTTAAACCATAAATCTAAGAATAACCATAACCCTAACCCTAAACCTAAACCTAAACCTAACCCTAACCCTAACCCTAACCCTAACCCTAACCCTAACCCCTAACCCCTAACACTAACCCTAACCCTAACCACTAACCCTAACCCTAACCCTAACCCTAACCTTACCCTAACCCTAAACCTAACCCTAACCCTAACCCTAACCCTAACCTTAACCCTAACCCTAACCCTAACCCTAACCCTAACCCTAACCCCTAACCCTTACCCAAACCCTAAACCTAACCCTAACCCTAAACCTAACCCTAACCCTAACCCTAACCATAACCCTAACCCTAACCCTAACCCTAACCCTAACCCTAACCCTAACCCTAACCCTAAACCTAACCCTAACCCTAACCTTAACCCTAATCCTAATCCTAACCCTAACCCTAACCCTAACCCTAACCGTAACCATAACACTAAACTCTAAACCCTAAACCTAATCCACCCTAAACCTTAAACAATCCTAAATCATAAACCGTAGACCCTAAACCCTAAATCTAACATTAAACCTAAACCTAACCCTAAATCTAACCCTAACCCTAAACCCTCCCTGACCCTAACCCTAACCCTAACCCTAACCCTAACCCTAAACCTAACCATGACCCTAATCCTAACACTAAACCTATTTCTAATTCTAACCCTAACACTAATCCTAAACTTAACCCTAACCCCCTAATAATAACCCTAACCCTAAAACTAACCCTAAACCCTAACCCTAACCCTAACCCTAACCCTAACCCTAACCTAACCCTAACCCTAACCCTAACCCAAACCCTAACACTAACCCCCTAACTTTAACCATAACCCTAACCCTAACCCTAACCCTTACCATAACCCTAACCTTAACCCTAACCCCATCCCTAAACCTAACCCTAACCGTAACCATAACACTAAACTCTAAACCCTAAACCTAATCCACCCTAAACCTTGAACAATCCTAAACCATAAACCTTAAACCCTAAACCCTAAATCTAACAATAAACCTAAACCTAACCCTAAATCTAACCCTAACCCTATCCCTAACCCTAAACCTAACCCTGACCCTAACCCTAACCCTAATCCTAACACTAACCATAACCCTAACCCTAACACTAACCCTAACCTTAACCCTAACCCTAACCCTAACCCTAACCCTAACCCTAAATCTAACCCTAACTCTAACCCTAACCGTAACCATAATACTAAACTCTAAACCCTAAACCTAATCCACCCTAAACCTTGAACAATCC
>NW_027667640.1:2020000-2022500 GCF_963924665.1 Micromys minutus | reverse complement strand
TAAACTTTTAACCCTAAACTCTATACCCTAAACAACCCTAAACCTTAAACAATCCTAAACTCTAAATCCTAAACCCTTAACCTAAACCACCCTAAACCTTAAACAATCCTAAACCCTAAACCTTAAACCCTAAACACTAAACCCTAAACCCTAAACCTAACAATAACCATAACCCTAACTCTAACCCCTAACCCTTACCCTAACCCTAATCCTAACCCTAATCCCAACCCTAACCCTAACCCTAACCCTAACCCTAACCCTAACCCTAAACCTAATCCTAACCCTAAACTTAACCCTAATCATAACCCTAACCCTAACCCTAACCCTAACTGTAACCATAACACTAAACTCTAAACCCTAAACCTAATCCACCCTAAACCTTAAACAATCCTAAACCATAAACCTTAGACCCTAAATCCTAAATCTAACAATAAACCTAAACCTAACCCTAAATCTAACCCTAAACCTAACCCTAACCCTAAACCCTCCATGACTTTAACCCTAACCCTAACCCTAACCCTAACCCTAAACCTAACCCTGACCCTAATCCTAACACTAACCCTATTTCTAATTCTAACCCTAACACTAATCCTAAACTTAAACCTAACCCCCTAATAATAACCCTAACCCTAACACTAACCCTAACCCCTAACCCTAACCCTATCCCTAACCCTAACCTAACCCTAAACCTAACCCTAACCCTAACCCAAACCCTAACACTAACCTTCTAACTTTTACCATAACCCTAACCCTAAACCTAACCCTAACCCTTACCATAACCCTAACCCTAACCCTAACCCCATCCCTAACCCTAACCCTAACCGTAACCATAACACTAAACTCTAAACCGTAAACCTAATCCACCCTAAACCTTAAACAATCCTAAACCATAAACCTTAAACCCTAAACCCTAAATCTAACAATATACCTAAACCTAACCCTAAATCTAACGCTAACCCTATCCCTAACCCTAAACCTAACCCTGACCCTAACCCTAACCCTAATCCTAACACTAACCATAACCCTAACCCTAACATTAACCCTAACCTTAACCCTAACCCTAACCCTAACAATAACCCTAACCCTAACTCTAACCCTAACCCTAACCCTAACCGTAACCATAATACTAAACTCTAAACCCTAAACCTATTCTACCCTAAAGCTTAAACAATCCTAAACCTTAAACCTTAAACCCTAAACCCTAAATCTAACAATAAACCTAAACCTAACCCTAAATCTAACCCTAACCCTAACCCTAACCCTAAACCTAAACCTGACCCTAACCCTAACCCTAATAATAACACTAATCATAACCCAAACACTATCCCTAACCCTAACTCTAAACCTAACCCTAAACCTCACACTATCTCTAATCTTAACACTAAACCCTAAACTTTAAATCTAACCCTAACCCTAACCCTACCCTTAACCCTAACCCTAACCATATCCCTAAACCTAACCCTGACCCTAATCCTAACACTAACCCTATTTCTAATTCTAACCCTAACACTAATCCTAAACTAAAACCTAACCCCCTAATAATAACCATAACACTAAACCTAACCCTAACCCTAACCTTAACCCTAACCCTAACCCTAACCCTAACCCTATCCCTAACCCTATCCCTTACCCTAACACTAACACTAACCTTAACCCTAACCCTAACCTTAACCCTCACCCTAAACCTCACCTTAACCCTAAACCTAACCCTAACACTAACCCTAACACCCTAAATCCTAAACCCTATACCCCGAAAAACCCTAAACACTAATTCCAAAAGCACCCTAAACCCTAAACTATAAACACTAAACGCTAAAAAACCCTAAACCCTAAACCCTAAACACTAAACACTAAACAAGCCTAAACCCTAAAACCATTAACACTATACCCTAAACAACCCTAAACCCTTAACACTAAACATTATACCCTAAACCCAAAACACTATACAACCTTAAACCCTAAACCTTAAAATATCCTAAATCATAAATCCTGAACAACCCTAAACACTAAATCATAAACAACCCTAAAAAACCCTAAACAACTCTAAACGCTAAAACCTAAACAACCCTAAACATTAAACAATCTTAAACGCTAAACCCTATACCCTAAACCTAAACCACCCTAAAACTTAAACAATCCTAAATCCTAAACCTTAAACCATAAACCCTAAAATTTAAACCTTAAATCTGAGAATAACCATAACCCTAAACCTAACCCTAAACCTAAACCTAACCCTAACCCCAACCCTAACCTTAACCCCATAACCCTAACCCTAACCTTAAGCCTAACATAACCCCATAACCCTAACTCTAACCCTAACTCTAACCCTAATGCTAACCCTAACCCTAACCCTAACCCAAACCCTAACCCCTTAAGCTTAATCCCTAAATCCTAAACCCTGAACAACCATAAATCCTAAACCCTGAACAACCCTAAATCATAAACCCTGAATAACCCTAAACACTAACCTCTAAACAACCCTAAACAACCCTAATCACTA
>NW_027667640.1:1945000-2015000 GCF_963924665.1 Micromys minutus | reverse complement strand
ACCCTGAACAACCATAAATTTTAAACCCTGAACAACCCTAAATCATAAACCCTGAATAACCCTAAACACTAACCTCTAAACAACCCTAAACAACCCTAATCTCTAAACCATAAACAACCCTAAACACTAAACCCTAAACAACCCTATACCCTAAACCTTAAACACTAAACCCTAAATAACCCTAAACCCTAAACCATTAACACTATACCCTAAACAACACTAAACACTAAACCCAAAACAACCCTAAAACCTAAACCTTAAACACTAAACCTTAAACAACCCTAAACCCTAAACACTAAACCCTAAACAACCCTAAACTTTTAACTTTAAACACTATACCCTAAACAACCCTAAACCTTAAACAATCCTAAACTCTAAACCATAAACCCTTAACCTAAACCACCCTAAATCTTAAACAATCCTAAACCCTAAACCTTAAACCCTAAACACTAAACCCTAAACCCTAAACCTAACAATAACCATAACCCTAAACCTAACCCCTAACCCTTACCCTAACCCTAACCCTAACCTTAATCCTAACCCTAACCCTAACCCTAACCCTAACCCTAACCCTAACCCTAACCCTAAACCTAATCCTAACCCTAACCTTAACCCTAATCCTAACCCTAACCCTAACCCTAACCCTAACCGTAACCATAACACTAAACTCTAAACCCTAAACCTAATCCACCCTAAACCTTAAACAATCCTAAACCATAAACCTTAGACCCTAAATCCTAAATCTAACAATAAACCTAAACCTAACCCTAAATCTAACCCTAACCCTAACCCTAACCCTAAACCCTCCCTGACCCTAACCCTAACCCTAACCCTAACCCTAACCCTAAACCTAACCCTGACCCTAATCCTAACACTAACCCTATTTCTAATTCTAACCCTAACACTAATCCTAAACTTAAACCTAACCCCCTAATAATAACCCTAACCCTAACACTAACCCTAACCCCTAACCCTAACCCTAACCCTAACCCTAAACCTAACCTAACCCTAACCCTAACCCTAACCCTAACACTAACCCCTAACCCTTACCCTAACCCTAACCCTAAACCTAACCCTAACCATTACCCTATCCCTAACCCTAACCCTAACCCTAACCCTAACCCTAACCCTAAAACTAACCATAACCATAACACTAAACTCTAAACCCTAAACCTAATCCACCCTAAACCTTATACAATCCTAAACCATAAACCTTAAACCCTAATCCCTAAATCTAACAATAAACCTAAACCTGACCCTAAATCTAACCCTAACCCTAACCCTAACCCTAAACCTAAACCTGACCCTAACCCTAACCCTAATCCTAACACTAACCATAACCCTAACCCTAACCCTAACCCTAACCTTAACCCTAAACCTAACCCTATCCCTAAACCTAACCCTGACCCTAATCCTAACACTAACCCTATTTCTAATTCTAACCCTAACACTAATCCTTAACTAAAACCTAACCCCCTAATAATAACCCTAACACTAAACCTAACCCTAACCCTAACCCTAACAATAACCCCTAACCCCTAACACTAACCCTAACCCTAACACTAACCCTAACCCTAATCCTATCCCTAACCCTAACCCTTACCCTAACACTAACACTAACCTTAATCCTCACCCTAACCCTCACCTTAACCCTAAACCTAACCCTAACACTAACCCTAACACCCTAAATCCTAAACCCTAAACCCCAAAAAACTCTAAACACTAATTCCAAAAGCACCCTAAACCCTAAACTATAAACACTAAACGCTAAAAAACCCTAAACCCTAAACCCTAAACACTAAACCCTAAACAAGCCTAAACCCTAAAACCATTAACGCTATACCCTAAACAACCCTAAACCCTTAACCCTAAACATTATACCCTCTAACCCTAAAACACTATACAACCTTAAACCCTAAACCTTAAAATATCCTAAATCATAAATCCTGAACAACCCTAAACACTAAATTATAAACAACCCTAAAAAACCCTAAACAACTCTAAACGCTAAAACCTAACCAAAACTAACTATTAAACAATCTTAAACGCTAAATTCTATACCCTAAACCTAAACCACCCTAAAACTTAAACAATCCTAAACCCTAAACCTTAAACCATAAACCCTAAATTTTAAACCATAAATCTAAGAATAACCATAACCCTAACCCTAACCCTAAACCTAAACCTAACCCTAACCCCAACCCTAACCTTAACCCCTTAACCTTAATCCCCCAAGGGCCCTAACAACGGCCCTACCAACGGCCCTAGCAACGGCCCTAGCAACGGCCCTAGCAACGGCCCTAGCAACGGCCCTAACAAGGGCCCTAACCACGGCCCTAGCAACGGCCCTAGCAACGTCCCTAGCAACGGCCCTAACAACGGCCCTAGCAACGGCCCTAGCAACGGCCCTAGCAACGGCCCTAACCAGGGCCCAAACAAGGGCCCTAACAACGGCCCTAACAAAGGCCCTAGCAACGGCCCTAACAAGGGCCCTTTCAACGGCCATAACAACGGCCCTAACAACGGCCCTAACAATGGTCCTAGCAACGGCCCTAACAAGGGCCCTAACAACGGCCATAACAACGGCCCTAACAACGGCCCTAGCAACGGCCCTAACAAGGGCCCTAGCAACGGCCCTAACAACGGCCCTAGCAACGGCCCTAGCAACGGCCCTAACAAGGGCCCTAACCACGGCCCTAGCAACGGCCCTAGCAACGGCCCTAGAAACGGCAGTAGAACGGCCCTAACAAGGGCCCTAGCAACGGCCCTAGAAACGGCCCTAGCAACGGCCCTAGCAACGGCCCTAACAAGGGCCCAAACAAAGGCCCTAACAACGGCCCTAACAACGGCCCTAGCAAAGGCCCTAGCAACTGCCCTAACAAGGGCCCTAGCAACGGCCCAAACAAGGGCCCTATCAACGGCCCTAGCAATGGCCCTAACAACGGCCCTAGCAACGGCCCTAACAACGGCCCTGACAACGGCCCTAACAAAAGCCCTAGCAACGGCCCTAGCAACGGCCCTAGCAACGGCCCTAGCAAGGGCTGTAACAACGGCCCTACCAACGGCCCTAACATCGGCCCTTGCAACGGCCCTAACAACGGCCCTAGCAATGGCCCTAGCAACGGCCCTAGCAACGGCCCTAACAACGGCCCTTGCAAGGGCCCTAGCAACGGCCCTAGCAACGGCCCTAGCAACGGCCTTTACAACGGCCCTAGCAACGGCCCTAGCAACGGCCCTAGCAACGGCCCTAACAAGGGCCCTTGCAACGGCCCTAGCAACGGCCCTAACAACGGCCCTAACAACGGCCCTAACAACGGCCCTAGCAACGGCCCTAACAACGGCCGTAGCAGCGGCACAAACCACGGCCGTAGCAGCGGCCCTAACAACGGCCCTAGCAGCGGCCCTAACAACGGCCCTAGCAACGGCCCTAGCAACGGCCCTAGCAACGGCCCTAGCAACGGCGCTAACAAGGGCCCTAGCAACGGCCCTAACAACGGCCCTAGCAACGGCCATAGCAACGGCTTTAACAAGGGCCCTAACAACGGCCCTAACAACGGCCCTAGAAACGGCCCTAGCAATGGCCCTAACAAAAGCCCTAGCAACGGCCCTAACAAGGGCCCTAACAACGGCCCTAACAACGGCCCTAGCAACGGCCCTAACAAGGGCCCTAACAACGGCCCTAGCAATGGCCCTAGCAACGGCCCTAGCAACGGCCCTAACAACGGCACTAGCAACGGCCCTAACAAGGGTATTGCAACGGCCCTAGCAACAGCCCTAGCAACGGCCCTAACAACGGCACTAGCAACGGCCCTAACAAGGGCCCTTGCAACGGCCCTAGCAACGGCCCTAGCAACGGCCCAAGCAACGGCCCTAGCAACGGCCCTAGCAACGGCCCTAGCAACGGCCCTAGCAACGGCCCTAGCAACGGCCCTAGCAACGGCCCTAACAACGGACCTAGCAACGGCCCTAGCAACGGCCCTAGCAAAGGCCCTAGCAATGGCCCTAGCAACGGCCCTAGCAACGGCTCTAGCAACGGCCCTAGCAACGGCCCTAGCAACGGCCCTAGCAACGGCCCTAGCAACGGCCCTAGCAACGGCCCTAGAAAAGGCCCTAGCAACGGCCCTAGCAATGGCCCTAGCAACGGCCCTAGCAACGGCACCGGCAACGGCCCTAGCAACGGCCCTAGCAACGGCCCTAGCAACGGCCCTAACAACGGCCCTAGCAACGGCCCTAGCAACGGCCCTAGCAACGACCCTAACAAGTGCCCTAGCAACGGCCCTAACAACGGCCCTAGCAACGGCCCTAGCAACGGCCCTAGAAACGGCAGTAGAACGGCCCTAACAAGGGCCCTAGCAACGGGCCTAACAAGGGCCCTAGCAACGGCCCTAGAAACGGCCCTAGCAACGGCCCTAGAAACGGCCCTAACAAGGGCCCAAACAAAGGCCCTAACAACGGCCCTAACAACGGCCCTAGCAAAGGCCCTAGCAACTGCCCTAACAAGGGCCCTAGCAACGGCCCAAACAAGGGCCCTATCAACGGCCCTAGCAACGGCCCTAACAACGGCCCTAGCAACGGCCCTAACAACGGCCCTGACAACGGCCCTAACAAAAGCCCTAGCAACGGCCCTAGCAACGGCCCTAGCAACGGCCCTAGCAAGGGCCCTAGCAACGGCCCTAGCAACGGCCCTAGCAACGGCCCTTACAACGGCCCTAGCAACGGCCCTAGCAACGGCCCTAGCAACGGCCCTAACAAGGGCCCTTGCAACGGCCGTAACAACGGCCCTACCAACGGCCCTAACATCGGCCCTTGCAACGGCCCTAGCAACGGCTCTAACAACGGCCCTAGCAATGGCCCTAGCAACGGCCCTAGCAAAGGCCCTAGCAACGGCCCTAGCAACGGCCCTAGCAACGGCCCTAGCAACGGCCCTAGCAACGGCCCTAACAAGGGCCCTAGCAACGGCCCTAACAACGGCCCTTGCAACGGCCCTAACAACGGCCCTAGCCACGGCCCTAACAACGGCCCTAGGAACAGCCCTAACAACGGCCCTAGCAACAGCCCTAGCAACGGCCCTAGCAACGGCCCTAACAACGGCCCTAACCACGGCCCTAGCAACGGCCCTAGCAACGGCCCTAGCAACGGCCCTAGCAACGGCCCTAGCAACGGCCCTAGCAAAGGCCCTAGCAACGGCCCTAACAACGGCCCTAGCAACGGCCCTAACCACGGCCCTAGCAACGGCCCTAGCAACGGCCCTAGCAACGGCCCTAGCAACGGCCCTAGCAACGGCCCTAACAACGGCCCTAGCAACGGCCCTAACAACGGCCAAAACAACGGCCCTAGCAACGGCCCTAGCAACGGCCCTAACAAGGGCCCTAGCAACGACCCTAAGAAGGGCCCTAGCAACGGCCCTAACAAGGGCCCTAGCAACGGCCCTAGCAACGGCCCTAGCAACGGCCCTAGCTACGGCCCTAGCAACGGCCATAAAAAGGGCCCTAGAAACGGCTCTAGCAACGGCCCTAGCAACGGCCCTAGCAACGGCCCTAACAAGGGCCGTAGCATCGGCCCTAGCAACGGCCCTAGCAACGGTACTAACAACGGCCCTAGCAACGGCCCTAGCAACGGCCCTAGCAACGGCCCTAAAAAAAGCCCAAGAAACGGCCCTAACAACAGCCCTTGCAACGGCCCTAGCAACGGCCCTAGCAACGGCCCTAGCAACGGCCCTAGCCACGTCCCTAGCAACGGCCCTAACAAGGGCCCTAGCAACGGCCCTAACAAGGGCCCTAGCAACGGCCCTAACAAGGGCCCTAGCAACGGCCCTAACAAGGGCCCTAGCAACGACCCTAACAAGGGCCCTAGCAACGGCCCTAGCAACGGCCCTAGCTACGGCCCTAGCAACGGCCCTAACAAGGGCCCTAGCAACGGCCCTAGCAACGGCCCTAGCAACGGCCCTAGCAACGGCCCTAATAAGGGCCCTAGCAACGGCCCTAGCAACGGC
Organism: Micromys minutus; assembly: GCF_963924665.1. Lineage (NCBI taxonomy): Eukaryota > Metazoa > Chordata > Mammalia > Rodentia > Muridae > Micromys > Micromys minutus. The sequence goes on along the minus strand of NW_027667640.1, from coordinate 2,009,008 downwards.
TCTAGCAAGGGCCCTAGCAACGGCCCTAACAAGGGACCTAGCAACGGCCCTAGCAACGGCCCTAGCAACGGCCCTAAAAAGGGCCCTAGCAACGGCCCTAACAAGGGCCCTAGCAACGGCCCTAACAACGGCTATTGCAACGGCCCTACCAACGGCCCTAGCAACGGCCCTAACAACGGCCCTAGCAACGGCCCTAACAAAGGCCCTAGCAACGGCCCTAGCAACGGCTTTAACAACGGCCCTAGCAACGGCCCTAACAACGGACCTAGCAACAGCCCTAGCAATGGCGCTAGAAACAACCATAGCAACGGCCCTAGCAACGGCCCTAACAAGGGCCCTAGCAACGGCCCTCACAAGGGCCCTAGCAACAGCCCTAACAAGGGCCCTAGCAATGGCCCTAGCAGCGGCCCTAACAAGGGCCCTAACAACGGCCCTTCAAACGGCCCTAGGAACAACCCTAGCAACGGCCCTAGCAACGGCCCTAACAACGGCCCTAGCAACGGCCCTAACAAGAGCCCTAGCAGCGGCCCTAACAAGGGCCCTAGCAACGGCCCTAACAAGGGCCCTAACAACGGTCCTAGCAATGGCCCTAGCAACGGCCCTAGCTACGGCCCTAGCAACGGCCCTAACAAGGGCCCTAGCAACGGCCCTAGCAACGGCCCTAACAACGGCCCTAGCAACGGTCCTAGCAACGGCCCTAACAAGGGCCCTAGCAACGGCCCTAACAAGGGCCCTAGCAACGGCCCTAACAAGGGCCCTAGCAACGGCCCTAACAAGGGCCCTAGCAACGGCCCTAGCAACGGCCCTAGCTACGGCCCTATAACGGCCCTAACAAGGGCCCTAGCAACGGCCCTAGCAACGGCCCTAGCAACGGCCCTAACAAGGGCCCTAGAAACGGCCCTAGCAACGGCCCTAACAACGGCCCTAGCAACGGCCCTAGCAATGGCCCTAACAACGGCCCTAGCAACGGCCCTAACAAGGGCCCTAGCAACGGCCCTAACAACGGCCTTTGAAACGGCCCTAGGAAGAACCCTAGCAACGGCCCTAGCAACGGCCCTAGCAACGGACCTAACAACGGCCCTAGCAACGGCCCTAACAAGGGCCCTAGCAACGGCCCTAACAACGGCCCTAGCAACGGCCCTAACAAGGGCCCTAGCAACGGCCCTAACAAGGGCCCTAGCAACGGCCCTAGCAACGGCCCTAGCAACGGCTCTAGCAACGGCCCTAGCAACGGCCCTAGCAAGGGCCGAGCAACGGCCCTAGCAACGGCCCTAACAAGGGCCCTAGCAACGGCCCTAACAAGGGCCCTAGCAACGGCCCTAACAAGGGCCCTAGCAACGGCCCTAGCAACGGCCCTAGCAACGGCCCTAGCAACGGCCCTAGCAACGGCCCTAACAAGGGCCCTAGCAACGGCCCTAACAAGGGCCCTAGCAACGGCCCTAGGAACAACCCTAGCAACGGCCCTAGCAACAGCCCTAGCAACGGCCCTAGAAACGGCCCTAGCAACGGCCCTAACAAGGGCCCTAGCAACGGCCCTAACAAGGGCCCTAGCAACGGCCCTAACAAGGGCCCTATCAATGGCCCTAACAAGGGCCCTAGCAACGGACCTAGCAACGGCCCTAGCAACGGCCCTAGCAACGGCCCTAGCTACGGCCCTAGCAACGGCCCTAGCAACGGCCCTAGCAACGGCCCTAGCAACGGCCCTAGCAACGGCCCTAACAAGGGCCCTAGCAACGGCCCTAACACGGGCCCTAGCAACGGCCCTAACAAGGGCCCTAGCAACGGCCCTAACAAGGGCCCTATCAACGGCCCTAACAAGGGCCCTAGCAACGGCCCTAGCAACGGCCCTAGCAACGGCCCTAGCAACGGCCCTAACAAAGACCCTAGCAATGGCCCTAGCAACGGCCCTAGCAACTGCCCTAACAAGGGCCCTAGCAACGGCCCAAGCAACGGCCCTAGCAACGGCCCTAGCAACGGCCCTAACAAGGGCCCTAGCAACGGCCCTAGCAACGGCCCTAGCTATGGCCCTATAACGGCCCTAACAAGGGCCCTAGCAACGGCCCAAGCAACGGCCCTAGCAACGGCCCTAGCAACGGCCCTAACAAGGGCCCTAGAAACGGCCATAGCAACGGCCCTAGCAACGGCCCTCACAAGAGCCCTAGCAACAGACCTAACAAGGGCCCTAGCAACGGCCCTAGCAACGGCCCTAACAAGGGCCCTAGCAACGGCCCTAGCAACGGCCCTAACAACGGCCCTAGCAACGGCCCTAGCAACGGCCCTAACAACGGCCCTAGCAACGGCCCTAACAAGGGCCCTAGCAACGGCCCTAACAACGGCCCTTCAAACGGCCCTAGGAACCACCTTAGCAACGGCCCTAGCAACGGCCCTAACAACGGCCCTAGCAACGGCCCTAACAAGAGCCCTAGCAACGGCCCTAACAAGGGCCCTAGCAACGGCCCTAACAAGGGCCCTAGCAATGGCCCTAACAAGGGCCCTAGCAACGGCCCTAGCAACGGCCCTAGCAACGGCCCTAGCTACGGCCCTAGCAACGGCCCTAACAAGGGCCCTAGAAACGGCCCTAGCAACGGCCCTAACAACGGCCCTAGCAACGGCCCTAGCAACGGCCCTAACAACGGCCCTAGCAACCGCCCTAACAAGGGCCCTAGCAACGGCCCTAACAAGGGCCCTAGCAACGGCCCTAACAAGGGCCCTAGCAACGGCCCTAACAAGGGCCCTAGCAACGGCCCTAACAAGGGTCCTAGCAACGGCCCTAACAACGGCCTTTGAAACGGCCCTAGGAACAACCCTAGCAACGGCCCTAGCAACGGCCCTAGCAACGGCCCTAACAACGGCCCTAGCAACCGCCCTAACAAGGGCCCTAGCAACGGCCCTAACAAGGGCCCTAGCAACGGCCCTAACAAGGGCCCTAGCAACGGCCCTAACAAGGGCCCTAGCAACGGCCCTAACAAGGGCCCTAGCAACGGCCCTAACAAGGGCCCTAGCAACGGCCCTAGCAACGGCCCTAGCAACGGCCCTAGCAACGGCCCTAGCAACGGCCCTAACAAGGGCCCTAGCAACGGCCCTAACAAGGGCCCTAGCAACGGCCCTAACAAGGGCCCTAGCAACGGCCCTAACAAGGGCCCTAGCAACAGCCCTAACAAGGGCCCTATCAACGGCCCTAACAAGGGCCCTAGCAACGGCCCTAGCAACGGCCCTAGCTACGGCCCTAGCAACGGCCCTAACAAGGGCCCTAGCAACGGAACTAGCAACGGCCCTAGCAACGGCCCTAGCAACGGCCCTAACAAGGGCCCTAGCAACGGCCCTAGCAACGGCCCTAGCAACGGCCCTAGCAACGGCCCTAACAAGGGCCCTAGCAACTGCCCTAACGAGGGCCCTAGTAACGGCCCTAACGAGGGCCCTAGCAGCGGCCCTAGCAACGGCCCTAGCAACGGCCCTAGCAACGGCCCTAGCAACGGCCATAACAAGGGCCCTAGCAACGGCCCTAACAAGGGCCCTAGCAACGGCCCTAACAAGGGCCCTAGCAACGGCGCTAACAAGGGCCCTAGCAACGGCCCTAACAAGGGCCCTAGCAACGGCCCTAGCAACGGCCCTAGCTACGGCCCTAGCAACGGCCCTAACAAGGGCCCTAGCAACGGCCCTAGCAACGGCCCTAGCAACGGCCCTAACAAGGGCCCTAGCAACTGCCCTAGCAACGGCCCTAGCAACGGCCCTAACAAGGGCCCTAGCAACGGCCCTAGCAACGGCCCTAGCAACGGCCCTAAAAAGGGCCCTAGCAACGGCGCTAACAAGGGCCCTAGCAACGGCCCTAACAAGGGCCCTAGCAACGGCCCTAACAAAGGCCCTAGCAACGGCCCTAGAAACGGCCCTAGCAACGGCCCTAGCAACGGCCCTAGCAACTGCCCTAACCACGGCCCTAGCAACGGCCCTAGCAACGGCCCTAACAACGGCCCTAGAAACGGCCCTAGAAACGGCCCTAGCAACGGCCCTAGCAACGGCCCTAGCAACGGCCCAAACAACGGCCCTAGCAACGGCCCTAGCAACGGCCCTAGCAACGGCTTTAACAACGGCCCTAGCAACGGCCCTAGCAACGGCCCTAACAAGGGCCCTATCAACGGCCATAACAAGGGCCCTAGCAACGGCCCTAACAAGGGCCCTAGCAACGGCCCTAACAAAGACCCTAGCAACGGCCCTAACAAGGGCCCTAGCAACGGCCCTAACAAAGACCCTAGCAATGGCCCTAGCAACGGCCCTAGCAACTGCCCTAACAAGGGCCCTAGCAACGGCCCAAGCAACGGCCCTAGCAACGGCCCTAGCAACGGCCCTAACAAGGGCCCTAGAAACGGCCATAGCAACGGCCCTAGCAACGGCCCTAACAAGGTCCCTAGCAACGGCCCTCACAAGGGCCCTAGAAACAGCCCTAACAAGGGCCCTAGCAACGGCCCTAGCAACGGCCCTAACAAGGGCCCTAGCAACGGCCCTAGCAACGGCCCTAACAACGGCCCTAGCAACGGCCCTAGCAACGGCCCTAACAACGGCCCTAGCAACGGCCCTAACAAGGGCCCTAGCAACGGCCCTAACAACGGCCCTTCAAACGGCCCTAGGAACAACCCTAGCAACAGCCCTAGCAACGGCCCTATAACGGCCCTAACAAGGGCCCTAGCAACGGCCCTAGCAACGGCCCTAGCAACGGCCCTAGCAACGACACTAACAAGGGCCCTAGCAACGGCCCTAGCAACGGCCCAAACAAGGGCCCTAGAAACGGCCCTAGCAACGGCCCTAACAACGGCCCTAGCAACGGCCCTAGCAACGGCCCTAACAACGGCCCTAGCAACGGCCCTAACAAGGGCCCTAGCAACGGCCCTAACAACGGCCTTTGAAACGGCCCTAGGAACAACCCTAGCAACGGCCCTAGCAACGGCCCTAGCAACGGCCCTAACAACGGCCCTAGCAACCGCCCTAACAAGGGCCCTAGCAACGGCCCTAACAAGGGCCCTAGCAACGGCCCTAGCAACGGCCCTAACAACGGCCCTAGCAACGGCCCTAGCAACGGCCCTAACAACGGCCCTAGCAACGGCCCTAACAAGGGCCCTAGCAACGGCCCTAACAACGGCCCTTCAAACGGCCCTAGGAACCACCTTAGCAACGGCCCTAGCAACGGCCCTAACAACGGCCCTAGCAACGGCCCTAACAAGAGCCCTAGCAACGGCCCTAACAAGGGCCCTAGCAACGGCCCTAACAAGGGCCCTAGCAATGGCCCTAACAAGGGCCCTAGCAACGGCCCTAGCAACGGCCCTAGCAACGGCCCTAGCTACGGCCCTAGCAACGGCCCTAACAAGGGCCCTAGAAACGGCCCTAGCAACGGCCCTAACAACGGCCCTAGCAACGGCCCTAGCAACGGCCCTAACAACGGCCCTAGCAACCGCCCTAACAAGGGCCCTAGCAACGGCCCTAACAAGGGCCCTAGCAACGGCCCTAACAAGGGCCCTAGCAACGGCCCTAACAAGGGCCCTAGCAACGGCCCTAACAAGGGTCCTAGCAACGGCCCTAACAACGGCCTTTGAAACGGCCCTAGGAACAACCCTAGCAACGGCCCTAGCAACGGCCCTAGCAACGGCCCTAACAACGGCCCTAGCAACCGCCCTAACAAGGGCCCTAGCAACGGCCCTAACAAGGGCCCTAGCAACGGCCCTAACAAGGGCCCTAGCAACGGCCCTAACAAGGGCCCTAGCAACGGCCCTAACAAGGGCCCTAGCAACGGCCCTAACAAGGGCCCTAGCAACGGCCCTAGCAACGGCCCTAGCAACGGCCCTAGCAACGGCCCTAGCAACGGCCCTAACAAGGGCCCTAGCAACGGCCCTAACAAGGGCCCTAGCAACGGCCCTAACAAGGGCCCTAGCAACGGCCCTAACAAGGGCCCTAGCAACGGCCCTAACAAGGGCCCTATCAACGGCCCTAACAAGGGCCCTATCAACGGCCCTAACAAGGGCCCTAGCAACGGCCCTAGCAACGGCCCTAGCTACGGCCCTAGCAACGGCCCTAACAAGGGCCCTAGCAACGGCCCTAGCAACGGCCCTAGCAACGGCCCTAGCAACGGCCCTAACAAGGGCCCTAGCAACTGCCCTAACGAGGGCCCTAGTAACGGCCCTAACGAGGGCCCTAGCAGCGGCCCTAGCAACGGCCCTAGCAACGGCCCTAGCAACGGCCCTAGCAACGGCCATAACAAGGGCCCTAGCAACGGCCCTAACAAGGGCCCTAGCAACGGCCCTAACAAGGGCCCTAGCAACGGCGCTAACAAGGGCCCTAGCAACGGCCCTAACAAGGGCCCTAGCAACGGCCCTAGCAACGGCCCTAGCTACGGCCCTAGCAACGGCCCTAACAAGGGCCCTAGCAACGGCCCTAGCAACGGCCCTAGCAACGGCCCTAACAAGGGCCCTAGCAACGGCCCTAGCAACGGCCCTAGCAACGGCCCTAAAAAGGGCCCTAGCAACGGCGCTAACAAGGGCCCTAGCAACGGCCCTAACAAGGGCCCTAGCAACGGCCCTAACAAAGGCCCTAGCAACGGCCCTAGAAACGGCCCTAGCAACGGCCCTAGCAACGGCCCTAGCAACTGCCCTAACCACGGCCCTAGCAACGGCCCTAGCAACGGCCCTAACAACGGCCCTAGAAACGGCCCTAGAAACGGCCCTAGCAACGGCCCTAGCAACGGCCCTAGCAACGGCCCAAACAACGGCCCTAGCAACGGCCCTAGCAACGGCCCTAGCAACGGCTTTAACAACGGCCCTAGCAACGGCCCTAGCAACGGCCCTAACAAGGGCCCTATCAACGGCCATAACAAGGGCCCTAGCAACGGCCCTAACAAGGGCCCTAGCAACGGCCCTAACAAAGACCCTAGCAACGGCCCTAACAAGGGCCCTAGCAACGGCCCTAACAAAGACCCTAGCAATGGCCCTAGCAACGGCCCTAGCAACTGCCCTAACAAGGGCCCTAGCAACGGCCCAAGCAACGGCCCTAGCAACGGCCCTAGCAACGGCCCTAACAAGGGCCCTAGAAACGGCCATAGCAACGGCCCTAGCAACGGCCCTAACAAGGTCCCTAGCAACGGCCCTCACAAGGGCCCTAGAAACAGCCCTAACAAGGGCCCTAGCAACGGCCCTAGCAACGGCCCTAACAAGGGCCCTAGCAACGGCCCTAGCAACGGCCCTAACAACGGCCCTAGCAACGGCCCTAGCAACGGCCCTAACAACGGCCCTAGCAACGGCCCTAACAAGGGCCCTAGCAACGGCCCTAACAACGGCCCTTCAAACGGCCCTAGGAACAACCCTAGCAACAGCCCTAGCAACGGCCCTATAACGGCCCTAACAAGGGCCCTAGCAACGGCCCTAGCAACGGCCCTAGCAACGGCCCTAGCAACGACACTAACAAGGGCCCTAGCAACGGCCCTAGCAACGGCCCAAACAAGGGCCCTAGAAACGGCCCTAGCAACGGCCCTAACAACGGCCCTAGCAACGGCCCTAGCAACGGCCCTAACAACGGCCCTAGCAACGGCCCTAACAAGGGCCCTAGCAACGGCCCTAACAACGGCCTTTGAAACGGCCCTAGGAACAACCCTAGCAACGGCCCTAGCAACGGCCCTAGCAACGGCCCTAACAACGGCCCTAGCAACCGCCCTAACAAGGGCCCTAGCAACGGCCCTAACAAGGGCCCTAGCAACGGCCCTAACAAGGGCCCTAGCAACGGCCCTAACAAGGGCCCTAGCAACGGCCCTAACAAGGGCCCTAGCAACGGCCCTAGCAACGGCCCTAGCAACGGCCCTAGCAACGGCCCTAGCAACGGCCCTAGCAACGGCCCTAACAACGGCCCTAACCACGGCCCTAGCAACGGCCCTAGCAACGGCCCTAGCAACGGCCCTAGCAACGGCCCTAGCAACGGCCCTAGCAAAGGCCCTAGCAACGGCCCTAACAACGGCCCTAGCAACGGCCCTAACCACGGCCCTAGCAACGGCCCTAGCAACGGCCCTAGCAACGGACCTAGCAACGGCCCTAGCAACGGCCCTAACAACGGCCCTAGCAACGGCCCTAACAACGGCCAAAACAACGGCCCTAGCAACGGCCCTAACAAGGGCCCTAACAACGGCCCTAACAAGGGCCCTAGCAACGACCCTAACAAGGGCCCTAGCAACGGCCCTAACAAGGGCCCTAGCAACGGCCCTAGCAACGGCCCTAGCAACGGCCCTAGCTACGGCCCTAGCAACGGCCATAAAAAGGGCCCGAGCAACGGCTCTAGCAACGGCCCTAGCAACGGCCCTAGCAACGGCCCTAACAATGGCCGTAGCATCGGCCCTAGCAACGGCCCTAGCAACGGTACTAACAACGGCCCTAGCAACGGCCCTAGCAACGGCCCTAGCAACGGCCCTAAAAAAAGCCCAAGAAACGGCCCTAACAACAGCCCTTGCAACGGCCCTAGCAACGGCCCTAGCAACGGCCCTAGCAGCGGCCCTAGCCACGTCCCTAACAAGGGCCCTAGCAACGGCCCTAACAAGGGCCCTAGCAACGGCCCTAACAAGGGCCCTAGCAACGGCCCTAGCAACGGCCCTAGCTACGGCCCTATAACGGCCCTAACAAGGGCCCTAGCAACGGCCCTAGCAACGGCCCTAGCAACGGCCCTAGCAACGGCACTAACAAGGGCCCTAGCAACGGCCCTAGCAACGGCCCTAACAAGGGCCCTAGAAACGGCCCTAGCAACGGCCCTAACAACGGCCCTAGCAACGGCCCTAGCAATGGCCCTAACAACGGCCCTAGCAACGGCCCTAACAAGGGCCCTAGCAACGGCCCTAACAACGGCCTTTGAAACGGCCCTAGGAAGAACCCTAGCAACGGCCCTAGCAACGGCCCTAGCAACGGACCTAACAACGGCCCTAGCAACGGCCCTAACAAGGGCCCTAGCAACGGCCCTAACAACGGCCCTAGCAACGGCCCTAACAAGGGCCCTAGCAACGGCCCTAACAAGGGCCCTAGCAACGGCCCTAGCAACGGCCCTAGCAACGGCTCTAGCAACGGCCCTAGCAACGGCCCTAGCAAGGGCCGAGCAACGGCCCTAGCAACGGCCCTAACAAGGGCCCTAGCAACGGCCCTAACAAGGGCCCTAGCAACGGCCCTAACAAGGGCCCTAGCAACGGCCCTAGCAACGGCCCTAGCAACGGCCCTAGCAACGGCCCTAGCAACGGCCCTAGCAACGGCCCTAGCAACGGCCCTAGCAACGGCCCTAACAAGGGCCCTAGCAACGGCCCTAACAAGGGCCCTAGCAACGGCCCTAACAAGGGCCCTATCAACGGCCCTAACAAGGGCCCTAGCAACGGCCCTAGCAACGGCCCTAGCAACGGCCCTAGCAACGGCCCTAGCTACGGCCCTAGCAACGGCCCTAGCAACGGCCCTAGCAACGGCCCTAGCAACGGCCCTAGCAACGGCCCTAACAAGGGCCCTAGCAACGGCCCTAACACGGGCCCTAGCAACGGCCCTAACAAGGGCCCTAGCAACGGCCCTAACAAGGGCCCTATCAACGGCCCTAACAAGGGCCCTAGCAACGGCCCTAGCAACGGCCCTAGCAACGGCCCTAGCAACGGCCCTAACAAAGACCCTAGCAATGGCCCTAGCAACGGCCCTAGCAACTGCCCTAACAAGGGCCCTAGCAACGGCCCAAGCAACGGCCCTAGCAACGGCCCTAGCAACGGCCCTAACAAGGGCCCTAGCAACGGCCCTAGCAACGGCCCTAGCTATGGCCCTATAACGGCCCTAACAAGGGCCCTAGCAACGGCCCAAGCAACGGCCCTAGCAACGGCCCTAGCAACGGCCCTAACAAGGGCCCTAGAAACGGCCATAGCAACGGCCCTAGCAACGGCCCTCACAAGAGCCCTAGCAACAGCCCTAACAAGGGCCCTAGCAACGGCCCTAGCAACGGCCCTAACAAGGGGCCTAGCAACGGCCCTAGCAAAGGCCCTAACAACGGCCCTAGCAACGGCCCTAGCAACGGCCCTAACAACGGCCCTAGCAACGGCCCTAACAAGGGCCCTAGCAACGGCCCTAACAACGGCCCTTCAAACGGCCCTAGGAACCACCCTAGCAACGGCCCTAGCAACGGCCCTAACAACGGCCCTAGCAACGGCCCTAACAAGAGCCCTAGCAACGGCCCTAACAAGGGCCCTAGCAACGGCCCTAACAAGGGCCCTAGCAATGGCCCTAACAAGGGCCCTAGCAACGGCCCTAGCAACGGCCCTAGCAACGGCCCTAGCTACGGCCCTAGCAACGGCCCTAACAAGGGCCCTAGAAACGGCCCTAGCAACGGCCCTAACAACGGCCCTAGCAACGGCCCTAGCAACGGCCCTAACAACGGCCCTAGCAACCGCCCTAACAAGGGCCCTAGCAACGGCCCTAACAAGGGCCCTAGCAACGGCCCTAACAAAGGCCCTAGCAACGGCCCTAACAAGGGCCCTAGCAACGGCCCTAACAAGGGTCCTAGCAACGGCCCTAACAACGGCCTTTGAAACGGCCCTAGGAACAACCCTAGCAACGGCCCTAGCAACGGCCCTAGCAACGGTTCTAACAACGGCCCTAGCAACCGCCCTAACAAGGGCCCTAGCAACGGCCCTAACAAGGGCCCTAGCAACGGCCCTAACAAGGGCCCTAGCAACGGCCCTAACAAGGGCCCTAGCAACGGCCCTAACAAGGGCCCTAGCAACGGCCCTAACAAGGGCCCTAGCAACGGCCCTAGCAACGGCCCTAGCAACGGCCCTAGCAACGGCCCTAGCAACGGCCCTAACAAGGGCCCTAGCAACGGCCCTAACAAGGGCCCTAGCAACGGCCCTAACAAGGGCCCTAGCAACGGCCCTAACAAGGGCCCTAGCAACGGCCCTAACAAGGGCCCTATCAACGGCCCTAACAAGGGCCCTAGCAACGGCCCTAGCAACGGCCCTAGCTACGGCCCTAGCAACGGCCCTAACAAGGGCCCTAGCAACGGAACTAGCAACGGCCCTAGCAACGGCCCTAGCAACGGCCCTAACAAGGGCCCTAGCAACGGCCCTAGCAACGGCCCTAGCAACGGCCCTAGCAACGGCCCTAACAAGGGCCCTAGCAACGGCCCTAGCAACGGCCCTAGCAACGGCCCTAAAAAGGGCCCTAGCAACGGCCCTAACAAGGGCCCTAGCAACGGCCCTAACAAGGGCCCTAGCAACGGCCCTAGCAACGGCCCTAGCTATGGCCCTATAACGGCCCTAACAAGGGCCCTAGCAACGGCCCTAGCAACGGCCCTAGCAACGGCCCTAGCAACGGCCCTAACAAGGGCCCTAGCAACCGCCCTAGCAACGGCCCTAACAAGGGCCCTAGAAAGGGCCCTAGCAACGGCCCTAACAACGGCCCTAGCAACGGCCCTAGCAACGGCCCTAACAACGGCCCTAGCAACGGCCCTAACAAGGGCCCTAGCAACGGCCCTAACAACGGCCCTAAGAACGGCCCTAACAAGGGCCCTAGCAACGGCCCTAACGAGGGCCCTAGCAACGGCCCTAACGAGGGCCCTAGCAGCGGCCCTAGCAACGGCCCTAGCAACGGCCCTAGCAACGGCCCTAGCAACGGCCATAACAAGGGCCCTAGCAACGGCCCTAACAAGGGCCCTAGCAACGGCCCTAACAAGGGCCCTAGCAACGGCGCTAACAAGGGCCCTAGCAACGGCCCTAACAAGGGCCCTAGCAACGGCCCTAGCAACGGCCCTAGCTACGGCCCTAGCAACGGCCCTAACAAGGGCCCTAGCAACAGCCCTAGCAACGGCCCTAGCAACGGCCCTAGCAACGGCCCTAACAAGGGCCCTAGCAACTGCCCTAGCAACGGCCCTAGCAACGGCCCTAACAAGGGCCCTAGCAACGGCCCTCACAAGGGCCCTAGAAACAGCCCTAACAAGGGCCCTAGCAACGGCCCTAGCAACGGCCCTAACAAGGGCCCTAGCAACGGCCCTAGCAACGGCCCTAACAACGGCCCTAGCAACGGCCCTAGCAACGGCCCTAACAACGGCCCTAGCAACGGCCCTAGCAACGGCCCTAGCAACGGCCCTAAAAAGGGCCCTAGCAACGGCCCTAACAAGGGCCCTAGCAACGGCCCTAACAAGGGCCCTAGCAACGGCCCTAGCAACGGCCCTAGCTACGGCCCTATAACGGCCCTAACAAGGGCCCTAGCAACGGCCCTAGCAACGGCCCTAGCAACGGCCCTAGCAACGGCCCTAACAAGGGCCCTAGCAACCGCCCTAGCAACGGCCCTAACAAGGGCCCTAAAAAGGGCCCTAGCAACGGCCCTAACAACGGCCCTAGCAACGGCCCTAGCAACGGACCTAACAACGGCCCTAGCAACGGCCCTAACAAGGGCCCTAGCAACGGCCCTAACAACGGCCCTAAGAACGGCCCTAACAAGGGCCCTAGCAACGGCCCTAACGAGGGCCCTAGCAACGGCCCTAACGAGGGCCCTAGCAGCGGCCCTAGCAACGGCCCTAGCAACGGCCCTAGCAACGGCCCTAGCAACGGCCATAACAAGGGCCCTAGCAACGGCCCTAACAAGGGCCCTAGCAACGGCCCTAACAAGGGCCCTAGCAACGGCGCTAACAAGGGCCCTAGCAACGGCCCTAACAAGGGCCCTAGCAACAGCCCTAGCAACGGCCCTAGCTACGGCCCTAGCAACGGCCCTAACAAGGGCCCTAGCAACAGCCCTAGCAACGGCCCTAGCAACGGCCCTAGCAACGGCCCTAACAAGGGCCCTAGCAACTGCCCTAGCAACGGCCCTAGCAACGGCCCTAACAAGGGCCCTAGCAACGGCCCTCACAAGGGCCCTAGAAACAGCCCTAACAAGGGCCCTAGCAACGGCCCTAGCAACGGCCCTAACAAGGGCCCTAGCAACGGCCCTAGCAACGGCCCTAACAACGGCCCTAACAACGGCCCTAGCAACGGCCCTAACAAGGGCCCTAGCAACGGCCCTAACAACGGCCCTTCAAACGGCCCTAGGAACAACCCTAGCAACGGCCCTAGCAACGGCCCTAACAACGGCCCTAGCAACGGCCCTAACAAGAGCCCTAGCAACGGCCCTAACAAGGGCCCTAGCAATGGCCCTAGCAACAGCCCTAGCTACGGCCCTATAACGGCCCTAACAAGGGCCCTAGCAACGGCCCTAGCAACGGCCCTAGCAACGGCCCTAGCAACGACACTAACAAGGGCCCTAGCAACGGCCCTAGCAACGGCCCAAACAAGGGCCCTAGAAACGGCCCTAGCAACGGCCCTAACAACGGCCCTAGCAACGGCCCTAGCAACGGCCCTAACAACGGCCCTAGCAACGGCCCTAACAAGGGCCCTAGCAACGGCCCTAACAACGGCCTTTGAAACGGCCCTAGGAACAACCCTAGCAACGGCCCTAGCAACGGCCCTAGCAACGGCCCTAACAACGGCCCTAGCAACCGCCCTAACAAGGGCCCTAGCAATGGCCCTAACAAGGGCCCTAGCAACGGCCCTAACAAGGGCCCTAGCAACGGCCCTAACAAGGGCCCTAGCAACGGCCCTAACAAGGGCCCTAGCAACGGCCCTAGCAACGGCCCTAGCAACGGCCCTAGCAACGGCCCTAGCAACGGCCCTAACAAGGGCCCTAGCAACGGCCCTAACAAGGGCCCTAGCAACGGCCCTAACAAGGGCCCTAGCAACGGCCCTAACAAGGGCCCTAGCAACGGCCCTAACAAGGGCCCTATCAACGGCCCTAACAAGGGCCCTAGCAACGGCCCTAGCAACGGCCCTAGCTACGGCCCTAGCAACGGCCCTAACAAGGGCCCTAGCAACGGCCCTAGCAACGGCCCTAGCAACGGCCCTAGCAACGGCCCTAACAAGGGCCCTAGCAACGGCCCTAGCAACGGCCCTAGCTACGGCCCTATAACGGCCCTAACAAGGGCCCAAGCAACGGCCCTAGCAACGGCCCTAGCAACGGCCCTAGCAACGGCCCTAACAAGGGCCCTTGCAACGGCCCTAGCAACGGCCCTAACAAGGGCCCTAGAAAGGGCCCTAGCAACGGCGCTAACAAGGGCCCTAGCAACGGCCCTAACAAGGGCCCTAGCAACGGCCCTAGCAACGGCCCTAGCTACGGCCCTAGCAACGGCCCTAACAAGGGCCCTAGCAACGGCCCTAGCAACTGCCCTAGCAACGGCCCTAGCAACGGCCCTAACAAGGGCCCTAGCAACGGCCCTAGCAACGGCCCTAGCAACGGCCCTAAAAAGGGCCCTAGCAACGGCCCTAACAAGGGCCCTAGCAACGGCCCTAACAAGGGCCCTAGCAACGGCGCTAACAAGGGCCCTAGCAACGGCCCTAACAAGGGCCCTAGCAACGGCCCTAACAAAGGCCCTAGCAACGGCCCTAGAAACGGCCCTAGCAACGGTCCTAGCAACGGCCCTAGCAACTGCCCTAACCACGGCCCTAGCAACGGCCCTAGCAACGGCCCTAACAACGGCCCTAGAAACGGCCCTAGAAACGGCCCTAGCAACGGCCCTAGCAACGGCCCTAGCAACGGCCCAAACAACGGCCCTAGCAACGGCCCTAGCAACGGCCCTAGCAATGGCTTTAACAACGGCCCTAGCAACGGCCCTATCAACGGCCCAAACAAGGGCCCTAGCAACGGCCCTAACAAGGGCCCTAGCAACAGCCCTAACAAGGGCCCTAGCAACGGCCATAACAAGGGCCCTAACAACGGCCCTAGCAACGGCCTTAGCAAAGGCCCTAACAATGGCCCTGACAACGGTCCAAACAACGGCCCTGACAACAGACCTAACAACGGCCCTAGCAACGGCCCTAACAACGGCCCTAGCAACGGCCCTAGCAACGGCCCTAGCTACGGCCCTAGCAACGGCCCTAACAAGGGCCCTAGCAACGGCCCTAGCAACGGCCCAAGCAACGGCCCTAGCAACGGCCCTAACAAGGGCCCTAGCAACGGCCCTAGCAACGGCCCAAGCAACGGCCCTAACAAGGGCCCTAGCAACGGCCCTAGCAACGGCCCTAGCAACGGCCCTAAAAAGGGCCCTAGCAACGGCCCTAACCAGGGCCCTAGCAACGACCCTAACAACGGCCCTAGCAACGGCCCTAACAACGGCCCTAGGAACGGCCCTAACAACGGCCCTAGCAACGGCCCTAGCAACGGCCCTAACAATGGCCCTAACCAAGGCCCTAGCAACGGACCTAGCAACGGCCCTAGCAACGGCCCTAGCAACGGCCCTAGCAACGGCCCTAACAAAGGCCCTAGCAACGGCCCTAACAATGGCCCTAGCAACTGCCCTAACCACGGCCCTAGCAACGGCCCTAGCAACGGCCCTAACAACGGCCCTAGCAACGGCCCTAGCAACGGCCCTAACAACGGCCCAAACAACGGCCCTAGCAACGACCCTAGCAACGGCCCTAGCAACGGCTTTAACAACGGCCCTAGCAACGGCCCTAGCAACGGCCCAAACAAGGGCCCTAGCAACGGCCCTAACAAGGGCCCTAGCAACGGCCCTAACAAGGGCCCTAGCAACGGACCAAACAAGGGCCCTAGCAACGGCCCTAACAAGGGCCCTAGCAACGGCCCTAACAAGGGCCCTAGCAACGGCCTTAACAAGGGCCCTAACAACGGCCCTAGCAACGGCCTTAGCAACGACCCTAACAACGGCCCTGACAACGGTCCAAACAACGGCCCTGACAACGGACCTAACAACGGCCCTAGCAACGGCCCTAACAACGGCCCTAGCAACGGCCCTAACAAGGGCCCTAGCAACGGCCCTAACAAGGGCCCTAGCAACGGCCCTAACAAGGGCCCTAGCAACGGCCCTAACAAGGGCCCTAGCAACGGCCCTAACAAGGGCCCTAGCAACGGCCCTAGCAACGGCCCTAGCAACGGCCCTAGCAACGGCCCTAGCAACGGCCCTAGCAACGGCCCTAGCAACGGCCCTAGCAACGGCCCTAAAAAGGGCCCTAGCAACGGCCCTAACCAGGGCCCTAGCAACGACCCTAACAACCGCCCTTGCAACGACCCTAACAACGGCCCTAGCAACGGCCCTAACAACGGCCCTAGGAACGGCCCTAACAACGGCCCTAGCAACGGCCCTAGCAATGGCCCTAACAATGGCCCTAACCAAGGCCCTAGCAACGGACCTAGCAACGGCCCTAGCAACGGCCCTAGCAACGGCCCTAGCAACGGCCCTAACAAAGGCCCTAGCAACGGCCCTAACAATGGCCCTAGCAACTGCCCTAACCACGGCCCTAGCAACGGCCCTAGCAACGGCCCTAACAACGGCCCTAGCAACGGCCCTAGCAACGGCCCTAACAACGGCCCAAACAAAGGCCCTAGCAACGACCCTAGCAACGGCCCTAGCAACGGCTTTAACAACGGCCCTAGCAACGGCCCTAGCAACGGCCCTAACAAGGGCCCTATCAACGGCCCTAACAAGGGCCCTAGCAACGGCCCTAACAAGGGCCCTAGCAACGGCCCTAACAAGGGCCCTAGCAACGGACCAAACAAGGGCCCTAGCAACGGCCCTAACAAGGGCCCTAGCAACGGCCCTAACAAGGGCCCTAGCAACGGCCTTAACAAGGGCCCTAACAACGGCCCTAGCAACGGCCTTAGCAACGACCCTAACAACGGCCCTGACAACAGTCCAAACAACGGCCCTGACAACGGACCTAACAACGGCCCTAGCAACGGCCCTAACAACGGCCCTAGCAACGGCCCTAACAAGGGACCTAGCAACGGCCCTAGCAACAGCCCTAACAAGCGCCCTAGCAACGGCCCTAACAAGGGCCCTAGCAACGGCCCTAACAAGGGCCCTAGCAACGGCCCTAACAAGGGCCCTAGCAACGGCCCTAACAAGGGCCCTAGCAACGGCCCTAACAAGGGCCCTAGCAACGGCCCTAACAAGGGCCCTAGCAACGGCCCTAGCAACGGCCCTAGCAACGGCCCTAGCAACGGCCCTAGCAACGGCCCTAACAAGGGCCCTAGCAACGGCCCTAACAAGGGCCCTAGCAACGGCCCTAACAAGGGCCCTAGCAACGGCCATAACAAGGGCCCTAACAACGGCCCTAGCACCGGCCTTAGCAAAGGCCCTAACAACGGCCCTGACAACGGTCCAAACAACGGCCCTGACAACGGACCTAACAACGGCCCTAGCAACGGCCCTAACAACGGCCCTAGCAACGGCCCTAGCAACGGCCCTAACAACGGCCCTAGCAACGGCCCTAGCCACGGCCCTAGCAACGGCCCTAACAATGGCCCTAACCACGGCCCTAGCAATGGACCTAGCAACGGCCCTAGCAACGGCCCTAGCAACGGCCCTAGCAACGGCCCTAACAAAGGCCCTAGCAACGGCCCTAACAATGGCCTTAGCAACTGCCCTAACCACGGCCCTAGCAACGGCCCTAGCAACGGCCCTAACAACGGCCCTAGCAACGGCCCTAGCAACGGCCCTAACAACGGCCCAAACAACGGCCCTAGCAACGACCCTAGCAACGGCCCTAGCAACGGCTTTAACAACGGCCCTAGCAACGGCCCTAGCAACGGCCCTAACAAGGGCCCTATCAACGGCCCTAACAAGGTCCCTAGCAACGGCCCTAACAAGGGCCCTAGCAACGGCTCTAACAAGGGCCCTAGCAACGGCCTTAACAAGGGCCCTAACAAGGGCCCTAGGAACAACCCTAGCAACGGCCCTAGCAACAGCCCTAACAAGCGCCCTAGCAACGGCCCTAGCAACGGCCCTAGCAACGGCCCTAGCAACGGCCCTAACAAGGGCCCTAGCAACGGCCCTAGCAACGGCCCTAGCAACGGCCCTAAAAAGGGCCCTAGCAACGGCCCTAACAAGGGCCCTAGCAACGGCCCTAACAAGGGCCCTAGCAACGGCCCTAGCAACGGCCCTAGCTACGGCCCTAGCAACGGCCCTAACAAGGGCCCTAGGAACAACCCTAGCAACGGCCCTAGCAACGGCCCTAGCACAGCCCTAACAACGGCCCTAGCAACGGCCCTAACAAGGGCCCTAGCAACGGCCCTAACAAGGGCCCTAGCAACGGCCCTAAGAAGGGCCCTAGCAATGGCCCTAACAAGGGCCCTAGCAACGGCCCTAACAAGGGCCCTAGCAACGGCCCTAGCAACGGCCCTAGCAACGGCCCTAGCAACGGCCCTAGAAACGGCCCTAACAAGGGCCCTAGCAACGGCCCTAACAAGGGCCCTAGCAACGGCCCTAACAAGGGCCCTAGCAACGGCCCTAACAAGGGCCCTATCAACGGCCCTAACAAGGGCCCTAGCAACGGCCCTAGCAACAGTCCTAGCTACGGCCCTAGCAACGGTACTAACAAGGGCCCTAGCAACGGCCCTAGCAACGGCCCAAGCAACGGCCCTAGCAACGGCCCTAACAAGGGCCCTAGCAACGGCCCTAGCAACGGCCCTAGCAACGGCCCTAGCAACGGCCCTAACAAGGGCCCTAGCAACGGCCCTAGCAACGGCCCTAGCAACGGCCCTAAACAGGGCCCTAGCAACGGCCCTAGCAACGGCCCTAGCAACTGCCCTAACAAGGGCCCTAGCAACGGCCATAGCAACGCCCCTAACAAGGGCCCTAGCAACGGCCCTAGCAACGGCCCTAGCTACGGCCCTATAACGGCCCTAACAAGGGCCCTAGCAACGGCCCTAGCAACGGCCCTAACAAGGGCCCTAGAAACGGCCATAGCAACGGCCCTAGCAACGGCCCTAGCAACGCCCCTAACAAGGGCCCTAGCAACGGCCCTAACAAGGGCCCTAGCAACAGCCCTAGCAACGGCCCTAGCAACGGCCCTAGCTACGGCCCTATCAACGGCCCTAACAAGGGCCCTAGCAACGGCCCTAGCAACGGCCCTAACAACGGCCCTAGCAACGGCCCTACCAACAGCCCTAACAAGGGCCCTAGCAACGGCCCTAACAAGGGCCCTAGCAACGGCCCTAACAAGGGCCCTAGCAACGGCCCTAACAAGGGCCCTAGCAACGGCCCTAACAAGGGCCCTAGCAACGGCCCTAACAAGGGCCCTAGCAACGGCCCTAGCAACAGCCCTAGCTACGGCCCTATAACGGCCCTAACAAGGGCCCTAGCAACGACCCTAGCAACGGCCCTAGCAACGGCCCTAGCAACGGCACTAACAAGGGCCCTAGCAACGGCCCTAGCAACGGCCCTAACAAGGGCCCTAGAAACGGCCCTAGCAACGGCCCTAACAACGGCCCTAGCAACGGCCCTAGCAACGGCCCTAACAACGGCTCTAGCAACGGCCCTAACAAGGGCCCTAGCAACGGCCCTAACAACGGCCTTTGAAACGGCCCTAGGAACAACCCTAGCAACGGCCCTAGCAACGGCCCTAGCAACGGCCCTAACAAGGGCCCTAGCAATGGCCCTAACATGGGCCCTAGCAACGGCCCTAACAAGGGCCCTAGCAACGGCCCTAACAAGGGCCCTAGCAACGGCCCTATCAACGGCCCTAGCAACGGCCCTAGCAACGGCCCTAGCAACGGCCCTAACAAGGGCCCTAGCAACGGCCCTAACAAGGGCCCTAGCAACGGCCCTAACAAGGGCCCTAGCAACGGCCCTAGCAACGGCCCTAGCTACGGCCCTAGCAACGGCCCTAACAAGGGCCCTAGCAACGGCCCTAGCAACGGCCCTAGCAACGGCCCTTGCAACGGCCCTAACAAGGGCCCTAGCAACGACCCTAGCAACGGCCCTAGCAACGGCCCTAGCAACGGCCCTAACAAGGGCCCTAGCAACGGCCCTAGCAACGGCCCTAGCAACGGCCCTAAAAAGGGCCCTAGCATCGGCCCTAACAAGGGCCCTAGCAACGGCCCTAACAAGAGCCCTAGCAACGGGCCTAGCAACGGCCCTAACAACGGCCCTAGCAACGGCCCTAACAACGGCCCTAGCAACGGCCCTAACAAGGACCCTAGCAACGGCCCTAACAACGGCCCTTGAAACGGCCCTAGGAACAACCCTAACAACGGCCCTAGCAACGGCCCTAGCAACGGCCCTAACAACGGCCCTAGCAATGGCCCTAACAAGGGCCCTAGCAACGGCCCTAACAAGGGCCCTAGCAACGGCCCTAACAAGGGCCCTAGCAACGGCCCTAACAAGGGCCCTAGAAACGGCCCTAACAAGGGCCCTAACAACGGCCCTAACAAGGGCCCTAGCAACGGCCCTAACAAGGGCCCTAGCAACGGCCCTAGCAACGGCCCTAGCTACGGCCCTAGCAACGGCCCTAACAAGGGCCCTAGCAACGGCCCTAGCAACGGCCCTAACAAGGGCCCTAGCAACGGCCCTAGCAACTGCCCTAGCAACGGCGCTAGCAACGGCCCTAACAAGGGCCCTAGCAACGGCCCTAGCAACGGCCCTAGCAACGGCCCTAAAAAGGGCCCTAGCAACGGCCCTAACAAGGGCCCTAGCAACGGCCCTAATAACGGCCCTTGCAACGGCCCTAACAACGGCCCTAGCAACGGCCCTAGCAACGGCCCTAGCAACGGCCCTAACAATGGCCCTAACCACGGCCCTAGCAACGGCCCTAGTAACGGCCCTAGCAACCGCCCTAGCAACGGCCCTAGCAACGGCCCTAACAAAGCCCTAGCAACGGCCCTAGAAACGGCCCTAGCAACGGCCCTAGAAACGGCCCTAGCAACTGCCCTAACCACGGCCCTAGCAACGGCCCTAGCAACGGCCCTAGCAACGGCCCTAGCAACGGCCCTAGCAACGGCCCTAACAACGGCCCAAACAACGGCCCTAGCAACGGCCCTAGCAACGGCCCTAGCAACGGTTTTAACAACGGCCCTAGCAACGGCCCTAGCAACGGCCCTAACAAGGGCCCTATCAACGGCCCTAACAAGGGCCCTAGCAAAGGCCCTAACAAGGGCCCTAGCAACGGCCCTAACAAGGGCCCTAGCAACGGCCCAAACAAGGGCCCTAGCAACTGCCCTAACAAGGGCCCTAGCAACGGCCCTAACAGAGGCCCTAGCAACGGCCTTAACAAGGGCCCTAACAACGGCCCTAGCAACGGCCTTAGCAACGGCCCTAACAACGGTCCAAACAACGGCCCTGACAACGGACCTACCAACGGCCCTAGCAACGGCCCTAACAACGGCCCTAGCAACGGCCCTAAAAAGGGCCCTATCAACGGCCCTAACAAGGGCCCTAGCAACGGCCCTAGCAACGGCCCTAGCTACGGCCCTAGCAACGGCCCTAACAAGGGCCCTAGCAACGGCCCTAGCAACGGCCCTAGCAACGGCCCTAGCAACGGCCCTAACAAGGGCCCTAGCAACGGCCCTAGCAACGGCCCTAGCAACGGCCCTAAAAAGGGCCCTAGCAACGGCCCTAACAAGGGCCCTAGCAACGGCCCTAACAACGGCCCTTGCAACGGCTCTAACAACGGCCCTAGCAACGGCCCTAACAACGGCCCTAGGAACGGCCCTAACAACGGCCCTAGCAACGGCTCTAGCAACGGCCCTAGCAACGGCCCTAACAACGGCCCTAACCACGGCCCTAGCAACGGCCCTAGCAACGGCCCTAGCAACGGCCCTAGCAACGGCCCTAGCAACGGCCCTAGCAACGGCCCTAACAACGGCCCTAGCAACGGCCCTAGCAACGGCCCTAACAACGGCCCAAACAACGGCCCTAGCAACGGCCCTAACAAGGGCCCTATCAACGGCCCTAACAAGGGCCCTAGCAACGGCCCTAACAAGGGCCCTAGCAACGGCCCTAACAAGGGCCCTAGCAACGGCCCAAACAAGGGCTCTAGCAACGGTCCTAACAAGGGCCCTAGCAACGGCCCTAACAGAGGCCCTAGCAACGGCCTTAACAAGGGCCCTAACAACGGCCCTAGCAACGGCCTTAGCAACGGCCCTGACAACGGTCCAAACAACGGCCCTGACAACCGACCTACCAACGGCCCTAGCAACGGCCCTAACAACGGCCCTAGCAACGGCCCTAAAAAGGGCCCTATCAACGGCCCTAACAAGGGCCCTACCAACGGCCCTAGCAACGGCCCTAGCTACGGCCCTAGCAACGGCCCTAACAAGGGCCCTAGCATCGGCCCTAGCAACGGCCCTAGCAACGGCCCTAGCAACGGCCCTAACAAGGGCCCTAGCAACGGCCCTAGCAACGGCCCTAGCAACGGCCCTAAAAAGGGCCCTAGCAACGGCCCTAACAAGGGCCCTAGCACTGGCCCTAACAACGGCCCTAACCACGGCCCTAGCAACGGCCCTAGCAACGGCCCTAGCAACGGCCCTAGCAACGGCCCTAGCAACGGCCCTAACAAAGGCCCTAGCAACGGCCCTAACAATGGCCCTAGCAACTGCCCTATCCACGGCCCTAGCAACGGCCCTAACAACGGCCCTAGCAACGGCCCTAGCAACGGCCCTAACAACGGCCCAAACAACGGCCCTAGCAACGGCCCTAGCAACGGCCCTAGCAATGGCTTTAACAACGGCCCTAGCAACGGCCCTAGCAACGGCCCTAACAAGGGCCCTATCAACGGCCCTAACAAGGGCCCTAGCAACGGCCCTAACAAGGGCCCTAGCAACGGCCCTAACAAGGGCCTTAGCAACGGCCCAAACAAGGGCTCTAGCAACGGTCCTAACAAGGGCCCTAGCAACGGCCCTAGCAACGGCCCTAGCAACGGCCCTAACAACGGCCCTGACAACGGTCCAAACAACGGCCCTGACAACGGCCCTAACAACGGCCCTAGCAACGGCCCTAGCAACGGCCCTAACAACGGCCCTAGCAACGGCACTAACAAGGGCCCTAGCAACGGCCCTAACAACGGCCCTAGCAACGGCCCTAGCAACGGCCCTAACAACGGCCCTAGCAACGGCCCTAACAAGGGCCCTAGCAACGGCCCTAACAAGGTCCCTAGCAACGGCCCTAACAAGGGCCCTAGCAACGGCCCAAACAAGGGCCCTAGCAACGGCCCTAACAAGGGCTCTAGCAACGGCCCTAACAAGGGCCCTAGCAACGGCCCTAGCAACGGCCCTAGCTACGGCCCTAGTAACGGCCCTAACAAGGGCCCTAGCAACGGCCCTAACAAGGGCCCTAGCAACGGTCCTAGCAACGGCCCTAGCAACGGCCCTAGCAACGGCCCTAACAAGGGCCCTAGCAACGGCCCTAGCAACTGCCCTAGCAACGGCCCTAGCAACGGCCCTAACAATGGCCCTAGCAACGGCCCTAGCAACGGCCCTAGCAACGGCCCTAAAAAGGGCCCTAGCAACGGCCCTAACAAGGGCCCTAGCAACGGCCCTAACAACGGCCCTTGCACCGGCCCTAACAACGGCCCTAGCAACGGCCCTAACAACGGCCCTAGCAACGGCCCTAGCAACTGCCCTAACCACGGCCCTAGCAACGGCCCTAGCAACGGCCCTAACAACGGCCCTAGCAACGGCCCTAGGAACGGCCCTAACAACGGCCCAAACAACGGCCCTAGCAACGGCCCTAGAAACGGCCCTAACATGGCCCTAGCAACGGCCCTAGCAACGGCCCTAAAAAGGGCCCTAGCAACGGCCCTAACAAGGGCCCTAGCAACGGCCCTAACAAGAGCCCTAGCAACGGCCCTAGCAACGGCCCTACCTACAGCCCTATAACGGCCCTAACAAGGGCCCTAGCAACGACCCTAGCAACGGCCGTAGCAACGGCCCTAAAAAGGGCCCGAGCAACGGCCCTAACAAGGGCCCTAGCAACGGCCCTAACAAGGGCCCTAGCAACGGCCCTAGCAACGGCCCTAGCTACGGCCCTAGCAACGGCCCTAACAAGGGCCCTAGCAACGGCCCTAGCAACGGCCCTAGCAACGGCCCTAGCAACGGCCCTAACAAGGGCCCTAGCAACGGCCCTAGCAACGGCACTAGCAACGGCCCTAGCAACGGCCCTAACAAGGGCCCTAGCAACGGCCCTAGCAACGGCCCTAGCAACGGCCCTAAAAAGGGCCCTAGCAACGGCCCTAGCAACAGCCCTAACATGGGCCCTAGCAACGGCCCTAACAAGGGCCCTAGCAACGGCCCTAACAAGGGCCCTAGCAACGGCCCTAGCAACGGCCCTAGCAACGGCCCTAGCAACGGCCCTAGCAACGGCCCTAACAAGGGCCCTAGCAACGGCCCTAACAAGGGCCCTAGCAACGGCCCTAACAAGGGCCCTAGCAACGGCCCTAACAAGGGCCCTAGCAACGGCCCTAGCAACGGCCCTAGCAACGGCCCTAACAAGGGCCCTAACAACGGCCCTAACAAGGGCCCTAGCAACGGCCCTCACAAGGGCCCTAGCAACGGCCCTAGCAACGGCCCTAGCAACGGCCCTAGCAACGGCCCTAACAAGGGCCCTAGCAACGGCCCTAGCAACGGCCCTAGCAACGGCCCTAGCAACGGCCCTAACAAGGGCCCTAGCAACGGCCCTAGCAACTGCCCTAGAAACGGCCCTAGCAACGGCCCTAACAAGGGCCCTAGCAACGGCCCTAGCAACGGCCCTAGCAACGGCCCTAGCAACGGCCCTAACAACGGCCCTAGGAACGGCCCTAACAACGGCCCTAGCAACGGCCCTAGCAACGGCCCTAGCAACGGCCCTAACAACGGCCCTAACCACGGCCCTAGCAACGGCCCTAGAAACGGCCCTAGCAACGGCCCTAGAAACGGCCCTAGCAACGGCCCTAACAAAGGCCCTAGCAACGGCCCTAACAACGGCCCTTGCAACGGCCCTAACAACGGCCCTAGCAACGGCCCTAACAACGGCCCTAGGAATGGCCCTAACAACGGCCCTAGCAACGGCCCTAGCAACGGCCCTAACAACGGCCCTAGCAACGGCCCTAGCAACAGCCCTAGAAACGGCCCTAGCAACGGCCCTAGCAACGGCCCTAGCAACGGCCCTAACAACGGCCCTAGCAACGGCCCTAGCAACGGCCCTAACAAGGGCCCTAGCAACGGCCCTAACAAGGGCCCTAGCAACGGCCCTAACAAGGGCCCTAGCAACGGCCCTAACAAGGGCCCTAGCAACGGCCCTAACAAGGGCCCTAGAAACGGCCCTAGCAACGGCCCTAACAACGGCCCTAGCAACGGCACTAACAAGGGCCCTAGCAACGGCCCTAACAAGGGCCCTAGAAACGGCCCTAGCAACGGCCCTAACAACGGCCCTAGCAACGGCCCTAACAACGGCCTTTGAAACGGCCCTAGGAACAACCCTAGCAACGGCCCTAGCAACGGCCCTAGCAACGGCCCTAACAACGGCCCTAGCAACGGCCCTAACAAGGGCCCTAGCAACGGCCCTAACAAGGGCCCTAGCAACGGCCCTAACATGGGCCCTAGCAACGGCCCTAACAAGGGCCCTAGCAACGGCCCTAACAAGGGCCCTAGCAACGGCCCAAACAAGGGCCCTAGCAACGGCCCTAACAAGGGCCCTAACAACGGCCCTAACAAGGGCCCTAGCAACGGCCCTAGCAACGGCCCTAGCTACGGCCCTAGCAACGGCCCTAACAAGGGCCCTAGCAACGGCCCTAGCAACGGCCCTAGCAACGGCCCTAGCAACGGCCCTAACAAGGGCCCTAGCAACGGCCCTAGCAACGGCCCTAGCAACGGCCCTAGCAACGGCCCTAAAAAGGGCCCTAGCAACGGCCCTAACAAGGGCCCTAGCAACGGCCCTAGCAACGGCCCTAGCAACGGCCCTAACAATGGCCCTAACCACGGCCCTAGCAACGGCCCTAGCAACGGCCCTAGCAAAGGCCCTAGCAACGGCCCTATCAACGGCCCTAACAAAGGCCCTAGCAACGGCCCTAACAATGGCCCTAGCAACTGCCCTAACCACGGCCCTAGCAACGGCCCTAGCAACGGCCCTAACAACGGCCCTAGCAACGGCCCTAGCAACGGCCCTAACAACGGCCCAAACAACGGCCCTAGCAACGGCCCTAGCAACGGCCCTAGCAACGGCTTTAACAACGGCCCTAGTCACGGCCCTAGCAACAGCCCTAACAACGGCCCTATCAACGGCCCTTACAAGGGCCCTAGCAACGGCCCTAACAAGGGCCCTAGCAACGGCCCTAACAAGGGCCCTAGCAACGGCCCAAACAAGGGCCCTAGCAACGGCCCTAGCAACGGCCCTAGCAACGGCCCTAGCAACGGCCCTAACAACGGCCCAAACAACGGCCCTAGCAACGGCCCTAGCAACGGCCCTAGCAACGGCTTTAACAACGGCCCAAACAACGGCCCTAGCAACGGCCCTAGCAACGGCCCTAGCAACGGCCCTAACAACGGCCCAAACAAGGGCCCTAGCAACGGCCCTAACAAGGGCCCTAGCAACGGCCCTAACAAGGGCCCTAGCAACGGCCTTAACAAGGGCCCTAACAACGGCCCTAGCAACGGCCCTAGCAACGGCCCTAACAAAGGCCCTAGCAACGGCCCTAACAATGGCCCTAGCAACTGCCCTAGCAACGGCCCTAACAAGGGCCCTAGCAACGGCCCTAGCAACGGCCCTAACAAGGGCCCTAGAAACGGCCCTAGCAACGGCCCTAGCAACGGCCCTAGCTACGGCCCTAGCAACGGCCCTAACAAGGGCCCTAGCAACGGCCCTAGCAACGGCCCTAACAAGGGCCCTAGAAACGGCCCTAGCAACGGCCCTAACAACGGCCCTAGCAACGGCCCTAGCAACGGCCCTAACAACGGCCCTAGCAACGGCCCTAACAACGGCCCTTGAAACAGCCCTAGGAACAACCCTAGCAACGGCCCTAGCAACGGCCCTAACAAGGGCCCTAGCAACGGCCCTAACAAGGGCCCTAGCAACGGCCCTAACAAGGGCCCTAGCAACGGCCCTAGCAACGGCCCTAGTAACGGCCCTAGCAACGGCCCTAGCAACGGCCCTAACAAGGGCCCTAGCAACGGCACTAACAAGGGCCCTAGCAACGGCCCTAACAAAGGCCCTAGCAACGGCACTAACAAGGGCCCTAGCAACGGCCCTAACAAGGGCCCTTGAAACGGCCCTAGGAACAACCCTAGCAACGGCCCTAGCAACGGCCCTAGAAACGGCCCTAGAAACGGCCCTAGCAACGGCCCTAACAAAGGCCCTAGCAACGGCCCTAGCAACGGCCCTAGCAACGGCCCTAGCAACTGCCCTAACAAGGGCCCTAGCAACGGCCCTAGCAACGGCCCTAACAACAGCCCTAGCAACGGCCCTAGCAACGGCCCTAGCAACGGCCCTAGCAACGGCCCTAACAAGGGCCCTAGCAACGGCCCTAACAAGGGCCCTAGCAACGGCCCTAACAAGGGCCCTAGCAACGGCCCTAACAAGGGCCCTAGCAACGGCCCTAACAAGGGCCCTAGCAACGGCCCTAGCAACGGCCCTAGCAACGGCCCTAGCTACGGCCCTAGCAACGGCCCTAAAAATGGCCCTAGCAACGGCCCTAGCAACGGCCCTAACAACGGCCCTAGCAACGGCCCTAGCAACGGCCCTAACAAGGGCCCTAGCAACGGCCCTAACAAGGGCCCTAGCAACGGCCCTAACAAGGGCCCTAGCAACGGCCCTAACAAGGGCCCTAGCAACGGCCCTAACAAGGGCCCTAGCAACGGCCCTAACAAGGGCCCTAGCAACGGCCCTAGCAACAGCCCTAGCTACGGCCCTAAAAGGCCCTAACAAGGGCCCTAGCAACGGCCCTAACAAGGGCCCTAGCAACGGCCCTAGCAACGGCCCTAACAAGGGCCCTAGAAACGGCCCTAGCAACGGCCCTAACAACGGCCCTAGCAACGGCCCTAGCAACGGCCCTAACAACGGCCCTAGCAACGGCCCTAGCAACGGCCCTAACAAGGGCCCTAGCAACGGCCCTAACAAGGGCCCTAGCAACGGCCCTAACATGGGCCCTAGCAACGGCCCTAACAAGGGCCCTAGCAACGGCCCTAACAAGGGCCCTAGCAACGGCCCTAGCAACGGACCTAGCAACGGCCCTAGCAACGGCCCTAGCAACGGCCCTAACAAGGGCCCTAGCAACGGCCCTAACAAGGGCCCTAGCAACGGCCCTAACAAGGGCCCTAGCAACGGCCCTAACAAGGGCCCTAGCAACGGCCCTAACAAGGGCCCTAGCAACGGCCCTAGCAACGGCCCTAGCTACGGCCCTAGCAACGGCCCTAACAAGGGCCCTAGCAACGGCCCTAACAAGGGCCCTAGCAACGGCCCTAACAAGGGCCCTAGCAACGGCCCTAACAAGGGCCCTAGCAACGGCCCTAACAAGGGCCCTAGCAACGGCCCTAACAAGGGCCCTAATAACGGCTTTAACAAGGGCCCTAGCAACGGCCCTCACAAGGGCCCTAGCAACGGCCCTAGCAACGGCCCTAGCTACGGCCCTAGCAACGGCCCTAACAAGGGCCCTAGCAACGGCCCTAGCAACGGCCCTAGCAACGGCCCTAGCAACGGCCCTAACAAGGGCCCTAGCAATGGCCCTAGCAACTGCCCTAGCAACGGCCCTAGCAACGGCCCTAACAACGGCCCTAGCAACGGCCCTAGAAACGGCCCTAGCAACGGCCCTAGCAACGGCCCTAGCAACGGCCCTAACAAAGGCCCTAGCAACGGCCCTAGAAACGGCCCTAGCAACGGCCCTAGCAACGGCCCTAGCAACGGCCCTAACAAGGGCCCTAGCAACGGCCCTAGCAACGGCCCTAACAAGGGCCCTAGAAACGGCCCTAGCAACGGCCCTAGCAACGGCCCTAGCTACGGCCCTAGCAACGGCCCTAACAAGGGCCCTAGCAACGGCCCTAGCAACGGCCCTAATAAGGGCCCTAGAAACGGCCCTAGCAACGGCCCTAAAAACGGCCCTAGCAACGGCCCTAGCAACGGCCCTAACAAGGGCCCTAGCAACGGCCCTAGCAACGGCCCTAGCAACGGCCCTAGCAACGGCCCTAGCAACGGCCCTAACAAGGGCCCTAGCAACGGCCCTAACAAGGGCCCTAGCAACGGCCCTAGCAACGGCCCTAGCAACGGCCCTAGCAACGGCCCTAGCAACGGCCCTAACAAGGGCCCTAGCAACGGCACTAACAAGGGCCCTTGAAACGGCCCTAGGAACAACCCTAGCAACGGCCCTAACAAAGGCCCTAGCTACGGCCCTATAACGGCCCTAGCAACGGCCCTAGCAACGGCCCTAGCAACGGCCCTAGCAACGGCCCTAACAAGGGCCCTAGCAACGGCCCTAGCAACGGCCCTAACAAGGGCCCTAGAAACGGCCCTAGCAACGGCCCTAGCAACGGCCCTAGCTACGGCCCTAGCAACGGCCCTAACAAGGGCCCTAGCAACGGCCCTAGCAACGGCCCTAATAAGGGCCCTAGAAACGGCCCTAGCAACGGCCCTAAAAACGGCCCTAGCAACGGCCCTAGCAACGGCCCTAACAAGGGCCCTAGCAACGGCCCTAGCAACGGCCCTAGCAACGGCCCTAGCTACGGCCCTAGCAACGGCCCTAAAAATGGCCCTAGCAACGGCCCTAGCAACGGCCCTAACAACGGCCCTAGCAACGGCCCTAGCAACGGCCCTAACAAGGGCCCTAGCAACGGCCCTAACAAGGGCCCTAGCAACGGCCCTAACAAGGGCCCTAGCAACGGCCCTAACAAGGGCCCTAGCAACGGCCCTAACAAGGGCCCTAGCAACGGCCCTAACAAGGGCCCTAGCAACGGCCCTAGCAACAGCCCTAGCTACGGCCCTAAAAGGCCCTAACAAGGGCCCTAGCAACGGCCCTAACAAGGGCCCTAGCAACGGCCCTAGCAACGGCCCTAACAAGGGCCCTAGAAACGGCCCTAGCAACGGCCCTAACAACGGCCCTAGCAACGGCCCTAGCAACGGCCCTAACAACGGCCCTAGCAACGGCCCTAGCAACGGCCCTAACAAGGGCCCTAGCAACGGCCCTAACAAGGGCCCTAGCAACGGCCCTAACATGGGCCCTAGCAACGGCCCTAACAAGGGCCCTAGCAACGGCCCTAACAAGGGCCCTAGCAACGGCCCTAACAAGGGCCCTAGCAACGGCCCTAGCAACGGCCCTAGCAACGGCCCTAGCAACGGCCCTAGCAACGGCCCTAACAAGGGCCCTAGCAACGGCCCTAACAAGGGCCCTAGCAACGGCCCTAGCAACGGCCCTAGCAACGGCCCTAGCAACGGCCCTAGCAACGGCCCTAACAAGGGCCCTAGCAACGGCACTAACAAGGGCCCTTGAAACGGCCCTAGGAACAACCCTAGCAACGGCCCTAACAAAGGCCCTAGCTACGGCCCTATAACGGCCCTAGCAACGGCCCTAGCAACGGCCCTAGCAACGGCCCTAGCAACGGCCCTAACAAGGGCCCTAGCAACGGCCCTAGCAACGGCCCTAACAAGGGCCCTAGAAACGGCCCTAGCAACGGCCCTAGCAACGGCCCTAGCAACGGCCCTAGCAACGGCCCTAACAAGGGCCCTAGCAACGGCCCTACCAAGGGCCCTAGCAACGGCCCTAACATGGGCCCTAGCAACGGCCCTAACAAGGGCCCTAGTAACGGCCCTAACAAGGGCCCTAGCAACGGCCCTAGCAACGGCCCTAGCAACGGCCCTAGCAACGGCCCTAGCAACGGCCCTAACAAGGGCCCTAGCAACGGCCCTAACAAGGGCCCTAGCAGCGGCCCTAGCAACGGCCCTAGCAACGGCCCTAGCAACGGCCCTAACAAGGGCCCTAGCAACGGCCCTAACAAGGGCCCTAGCAACGGCCCTAACAAGGGCCCTAACAACGGCCCTAACAAGGGCCCTAGCAACGGCCCTCACAAGGGCCCTAGCAACGGCCCTAGCAACGGCCCTAGCTACGGCCCTAGCAACGGCCCTAACAAGGGCCCTAGCAACGGCCCTAGCAACGGCCCTAGCAACGGCCCTAACAACGGCCCTAACAAGGGCCCTAGCAACAGCCCTAGCAACTGCCCTAGCAACGGCCCTAGCAACGGCCCTAACAAGGGCCCTAGCAACGGCCCTAGCAACGGCCCTAGCAACGGCCCTAGCAACGGCCCTAACAACGGCCCTAGGAACGTCCCTAACAACGGCCCTAGCAACGGCCCTAGCAACGGCCCTAGCAACGGCCCTAACAATGGCCCTAACCACGGCCCTAGCAACGGCCCTAGAAACGGCCCTAGCAACGGCCCTAGCAATGGCCCTAGCAACTGCCCTAAACACGGCCCTAGCTACGGCCCTATAACGGCCCTAGCAACGGCCCTAGCAACGGCCCTAACAAGGGCCCTAGCAACGGCCCTAGCAACGGCCCTAACAAGGGCCCTAGAAACGGCCCTAGCAACGCCCCTAGCAACGGCCCTAGCTACGGCCCTAGCAACGGCCCTAGCAACGGCCCTAACAAGGGCCCTAGAAACGGCCCTAGCAACGGCCCTAACAACGGCCCTAACAACGGCCCTAGCAACGGCCCTAACAACGGTCCTTGAAACAGCCCTAGGAACAACCCTAGCAACGGCCCTAGCAACGGCCCTAGCAACGGCCCTAACAAGGGCCCTAGCAACGGCCCTAACAAGGGCCCTAGCAACGGCCCTAACAAGGGCCCTAGCAACGGCCCTAGCAACGGCCCTAGCAACGGCCCTAGCAACGGCCCTAGCAACGGCCCTAACAAGGGCCCTTGAAACGGCCCTAGGAACAACCCTAGCAACGGCCCTAGCAACGGCCCTAGAAACGGCCCTAGAAACGGCCCTAGCAACGGCCCTAACAAAGGCCCTAGCAACGGCCCTAGCAACGGCCCTAGCAACGGCCCTAGCAACGGCCCTAACAAAGGCCCTAGCAACGGCCCTAGCAACGGCCCTAGCAACTTCCCTAACAAGGGCCCTAGCAACGGCCCTAGCAACGGCCCTAACAACAGCCCTAGCAACGGCCCTAGCAACGGCCCTAACGGCCCTAGCAACGGCCCTAACAAGGGCCCTAGCAACGGCCCTAGCAACGGCCCTAACAAGGGCCCTAGCAACGGCCCTAACAAGGGCCCTAGCAACGGCCCTAACAAGGGCCCTAGCAACGGCCCTAACAAGGGCCCTAGCAACGGCCCTAGCAACAGCCCTAGCTACGGCCCTATAACGGCCCTAACAAGGGCCCTAGCAACGGCCCTAGCAACGGCCCTAGCAACGGCCCTAGCAACGGCACTAACAAGGGCCCTAGCAACGGCCCTAGCAACGGCCCTAACAAGGGCCCTAGAAACGGCCCTAGCAACGGCCCTAACAACCGCCCTAGCAACGGCCCTAACAACGGCCTTTGAAACGGCCCTAGCAACGGCCCTAACAAGGGCCCTAGCAACGGCCCTAGCAACGGCCCTAGCAACGGCCCTAGCAACGGCCCTAGCAACGGCCCTAACAAGGGCCCTAGCAACGGCACTAACAAGGGCCCTTGAAACGGCCCTAGGAACAACCCTAGCAACGGCCCTAACAAAGGCCCTAGCTACGGCCCTATAACGGCCCTAGCAACGGCCCTAGCAACGGCCCTAGCAACGGCCCTAGCAACGGCCCTAACAAGGGCCCTAGCAACGGCCCTAGCAACGGCCCTAACAAGGGCCCTAGAAACGGCCCTAGCAACGGCCCTAGCAACGGCCCTAGCTACGGCCCTAGCAACGGCCCTAACAAGGGCCCTAGCAACGGCCCTAGCAACGGCCCTAATAAGGGCCCTAGAAACGGCCCTAGCAACGGCCCTAAAAACGGCCCTAGCAACGGCCCTAGCAACGGCCCTAACAAGGGCCCTAGCAACGGCCCTAGCAACGGCCCTAGCAACGGCCCTAGCTACGGCCCTAGCAACGGCCCTAAAAATGGCCCTAGCAACGGCCCTAGCAACGGCCCTAACAACGGCCCTAGCAACGGCCCTAGCAACGGCCCTAACAAGGGCCCTAGCAACGGCCCTAGCAACGGCCCTAACAAGGGCCCTAGCAACGGCCCTAACAAGGGCCCTAGCAACGGCCCTAGCAACGGCCCTAACAACGGCCCTAGCAACGGCCCTAGCAACGGCCCTAACAAGGGCCCTAGCAACGGCCCTAACAAGTGCCCTAGCAACGGCCCTAACATGGGCCCTAGCAACGGCCCTAACAAGGGCCCTAGCAACGGCCCTAACAAGGGCCCTAGCAACGGCCCTAGCAACGGACCTAGCAACGGCCCTAGCAACGGCCCTAGCAACGGCCCTAACAAGGGCCCTAGCAACGGCCCTAACAAGGGCCCTAGCAACGGCCCTAACAAGGGCCCTAGCAACGGCCCTAACAAGGGCCCTAGCAACAGCCCTAACAAGGGCCCTAGCAACGGCCCTAGCAACGGCCCTAGCTACGGCCCTAGCAACGGCCCTAACAAGGGCCCTAGCAACGGCACTAACAAGGGCCCTAGCAACGGCCCTAACAAAGGCCCTAGCAACGGCACTAACAAGGGCCCTAGCAACGGCCCTAACAAGGGCCCTTGAAACGGCCCTAGGAACAACCCTAGCAACGGCCCTAGCAACGGCCCTAACAAGGGACCTAGCAACGGCCCTAACAAGGGCCCTAGCAACGGCCCTAACAAGGGCCCTAGCAACGGCCCTAGCAACGGCCCTAGCAACGGCCCTAACAAGGGCCCTAGCAACGGCACTAACAAGGGCCCTAGCAACGGCCCTAACAAAGGCCCTAGCAACGGCACTAACAAGGGCCCTAGCAACGGCCCTAACAAGGGCCCTTGAAACGGCCCTAGGAACAACCCTAGCAACGGCCCTAGCAACGGCCCTAGAAACGGCCCTAGAAACGGCCCTAGCAACGGCCCTAACAAAGGCCCTAGCAACGGCCCTAGGAACGGCCCTTGCAACGGCCCTAGCAACTGCCCTAACAAGGGCCCTAGCAACGGCCCTAGCAACGGCCCTAACAACAGCCCTAGCAACGGCCCTAGCAACGGCCCTAGCAACGGCCCTAGCAACGGCCCTAACAAGGGCCCTAGCAACGGCCCTAACAAGGGCCCTAGCAACGGCCCTAACAAGGGCCCTAGCAACGGCCCTAACAAGGGCCCTAGCAACGGCCCTAACAAGGGCCCTAGCAACGGCCCTAGCAACGGCCCTAGCAACGGCCCTAGCTACGGCCCTAGCAACGGCCCTAAAAATGGCCCTAGCAACGGCCCTAGCAACGGCCCTAACAACGGCCCTAGCAACGGCCCTAGCAACGGCCCTAACAAGGGCCCTAGCAACGGCCCTAACAAGGGCCCTAGCAACGGCCCTAACAAGGGCCCTAGCAACGGCCCTAACAAGGGCCCTAGCAACGGCCCTAACAAGGGCCCTAGCAACGGCCCTAACAAGGGCCCTAGCAACGGCCCTAACAAGGGCCCTAGCAACGGCCCTAGCAACGGCCCTAGCAACGGCCCTAACAAGGGCCCTAGCAACGGCCCTAACAAGGGCCCTAGCAACGGCCCTAACAAGGGCCCTAGCAACGGCCCTAACAAGGGCCCTAGCAACGGCCCTAACAAGGGCCCTAGCAACGGCCCTAGCAACGGCCCTAGCAACGGCCCTAGCTACGGCCCTAGCAACGGCCCTAAAAATGGCCCTAGCAACGGCCCTAGCAACGGCCCTAACAACGGCCCTAGCAACGGCCCTAGCAACGGCCCTAACAAGGGCCCTAGCAACGGCCCTAACAAGGGCCCTAGCAACGGCCCTAACAAGGGCCCTAGCAACGGCCCTAACAAGGGCCCTAGCAACGGCCCTAACAAGGGCCCTAGCAACGGCCCTAGCAACAGCCCTAGCTACGGCCCTAAAAGGCCCTAACAAGGGCCCTAGCAACGGCCCTAACAAGGGCCCTAGCAACGGCCCTAGCAACGGCCCTAACAAGGGCCCTAGAAACGGCCCTAGCAACGGCCCTAACAACGGCCCTAGCAACGGCCCTAGCAACGGCCCTAACAACGGCCCTAGCAACGGCCCTAGCAACGGCCCTAACAAGGGCCCTAGCAACGGCCCTAACAAGGGCCCTAGCAACGGCCCTAACATGGGCCCTAGCAACGGCCCTAACAAGGGCCCTAGCAACGGCCCTAACAAGGGCCCTAGCAACGGCCCTAGCAACGGACCTAGCAACGGCCCTAGCAACGGCCCTAGCAACGGCCCTAACAAGGGCCCTAGCAACGGCCCTAACAAGGGCCCTAGCAACGGCCCTAACAAGGGCCCTAGCAACGGCCCTAACAAGGGCCCTAGCAACGGCCCTAGCAACGGCCCTAGCTACGGCCCTAGCAACGGCCCTAACAAGGGCCCTAGCAACGGCCCTAACAAGGGCCCTAGCAACGGCCCTAACAAGGGCCCTAGCAACGGCCCTAACAAGGGCCCTAGCAACGGCCCTAACAAGGGCCCTAGCAACGGCCCTAACAAGGGCCCTAATAACGGCTTTAACAAGGGCCCTAGCAACGGCCCTCACAAGGGCCCTAGCAACGGCCCTAGCAACGGCCCTAGCTACGGCCCTAGCAACGGCCCTAACAAGGGCCCTAGCAACGGCCCTAGCAACGGCCCTAGCAACGGCCCTAGCAACGGCCCTAACAAGGGCCCTAGCAACGGCCCTAGCAACTGCCCTAGCAACGGCCCTAGCAACGGCCCTAACAACGGCCCTAGCAACGGCCCTAGAAACGGCCCTAGCAACGGCCCTAGCAACGGCCCTAGCAACGGCCCTAACAAAGGCCCTAGCAACGGCCCTAGAAACGGCCCTAGCAACGGCCCTAGCAACGGCCCTAGCAACGGCCCTAACAAGGGCCCTAGCAACGGCCCTAGCAACGGCCCTAACAAGGGCCCTAGAAACGGCCCTAGCAACGGCCCTAGCAACGGCCCTAGCTACGGCCCTAGCAACGGCCCTAACAAGGGCCCTAGCAACGGCCCTAGCAACGGCCCTAATAAGGGCCCTAGAAACGGCCCTAGCAACGGCCCTAAAAACGGCCCTAGCAACGGCCCTAGCAACGGCCCTAACAAGGGCCCTAGCAACGGCCCTAGCAACGGCCCTAGCAACGGCCCTAGCAACGGCCCTAGCAACGGCCCTAACAAGGGCCCTAGCAACGGCCCTAACAAGGGCCCTAGCAACGGCCCTAGCAACGGCCCTAGCAACGGCCCTAGCAACGGCCCTAGCAACGGCCCTAACAAGGGCCCTAGCAACGGCACTAACAAGGGCCCTTGAAACGGCCCTAGGAACAACCCTAGCAACGGCCCTAACAAAGGCCCTAGCTACGGCCCTATAACGGCCCTAGCAACGGCCCTAGCAACGGCCCTAGCAACGGCCCTAGCAACGGCCCTAACAAGGGCCCTAGCAACGGCCCTAGCAACGGCCCTAACAAGGGCCCTAGAAACGGCCCTAGCAACGGCCCTAGCAACGGCCCTAGCTACGGCCCTAGCAACGGCCCTAACAAGGGCCCTAGCAACGGCCCTAGCAACGGCCCTAATAAGGGCCCTAGAAACGGCCCTAGCAACGGCCCTAAAAACGGCCCTAGCAACGGCCCTAGAAACGGCCCTAACAAGGGCCCTAGCAACGGCCCTAGCAACGGCCCTAGCAACGGCCCTAGCAACGGCCCTAGCAACGGCCCTAACAAGGGCCCTAGCAACGGCCCTAACAAGGGCCCTAGCAACGGCCCTAGCAACGGCCCTAGCAACGGCCCTAGCAACGGCCCTAGCAACGGCCCTAACAAGGGCCCTAGCAACGGCACTAACAAGGGCCCTAGCAACGGCCCTAACAAGGGCCCTTGAAACGGCCCTAGGAACAACCCTAGCAACGGCCCTAGCAACGGCCCTAGAAACGGCCCTAGAAACGGCCCTAGCAACGGCCCTAACAAAGGCCCTAGCAACGGCCCTAGCAACGGCCCTAGCAACGGCCCTAGCAACGGCCCTAACAAGGGCCCTAGCAACGGCCCTGACAAGGGCCCTAGCAACGGCCCTAACAAGGGCCCTAGCAACGGCCCTAACAAAAGCCCTAGCAACGACCCTAGCAACGGCCCTAGCAACGGCCCTAGCTACGGCCCTAGCAACGGCCCTAACAAGGGCCCTAGCAACGGCCCTAACAAGGGCCCTAGCAACGGCCCTAGCATCGGCCCTAACAACGGCCCTAGCAACGGCCCTAGCAACGGCCCTAACAAGGGCCCTAGCAACGGCCCTAACAAGGGCCCTAGCAACGGCCCTAACAAGGGCCCTAGCAACGGCCCTTACAAGGGCCCTAGCAACGGCCCTAGCAACAGCCCTAGCTACGGCCCTATAACGGCCTTAACAAGGGCCCTAGCAACGGCCCTAGCAACGGCCCTAGCAACGGCCCTAGCAACGGCACTAACAAGGGCCCTAGCAACGGCCCTAGCAACGGCCCTAACAAGGGCCCTAGAAACGGCCCTAGCAACGGCCCTAACAACGGCCCTAGCAACGGCCCTAGCAACGGCCCTAACAACGGCCCTAGCAACGGCCCTAACAACGGCCTTTGAAACGGCCCTAGGGACAACCCTAGCAACGGCCCTAGCAACGGCCCTAGCAACGGCCCTAACAAGGGCCCTAGCAACGGCCCTAACAAGGGCCCTAGCAACGGCCCTAACATGGGCCCTAGCAACGGCCCTAACAAGGGCCCTAGCAACGGCCCTAACAAGGGCCCTAGCAACAGCCCTAGCAACGGCCCTAGCAACGGCCCTAGCAACGGCCCTAGCAACGGCCCTAACAAGGGCCCTAGCAACGGCCCTAACAAGGGCCCTAGCAGCGGCCCTAGCAACGGCCCTAGCAACGGCCCTAGCAACGGCCCTAACAAGGGCCCTAGCAACGGCCCTAACAAGGGCCCTAGCAACGGCCCTAACAAGGGCCCTAACAACGGCCCTAACAAGGGCCCTAGCAACGGCCCTCACAAGGGCCCTAGCAACGGCCCTAGCAACGGCCCTAGCTACGGCCCTAGCAACGGCCCTAACAAGGGCCCTAGCAACGGCCCTAGCAACGGCCCTAGCAACGGCCCTAACAACGGCCCTAACAAGGGCCCTAGCAACGGCCCTAGCAACTGCCCTAGCAACGGCCCTAGCAACGGCCCTAACAAGGGCCCTAGCAACGGCCCTAGCAACGGCCCTAGCAACGGCCCTAGCAACGGCCCTAACAACGGCCCTAGGAACGTCCCTAACAACGGCCCTAGCAACGGCCCTAGCAACGGCCCTAGCAACGGCCCTAACAATGGCCCTAACCACGGCCCTAGCAACGGCCCTAGAAACGGCCCTAGCAACGGCCCTAGCAATGGACCTAGCAACGGCCCTAACAACGGCCCTTGCAACGGCCCTAACAACGGCCCTAGCAACGGCCCTAACAACGGCCCTAGCAACGGCCCTAGCAACGGCCCTAACAAAGGCCCTAGCAACGGCCCTAACAATGGCCCTAGCAACTGCCCTAAACACGGCCCTAGCTACGGCCCTATAACGGCCCTAGCAACGGCCCTAGCAACGGCCCTAACAAGGGCCCTAGCAACGGCCCTAGCAACGGCCCTAACAAGGGCCCTAGAAACGGCCCTAGCAACGCCCCTAGCAACGGCCCTAGCTACGGCCCTAGCAACGGCCCTAGCAACGGCCCTAACAAGGGCCCTAGAAACGGCCCTAGCAACGGCCCTAACAACGGCCCTAACAACGGCCCTAGCAACGGCCCTAACAACGGTCCTTGAAACAGCCCTAGGAACAACCCTAGCAACGGCCCTAGCAACGGCCCTAGCAACGGCCCTAACAAGGGCCCTAGCAACGGCCCTAACAAGGGCCCTAGCAACGGACCTAACAAGGGCCCTAGCAACGGCCCTAGCAACGGCCCTAGCAACGGCCCTAGCAACGGCCCTAGCAACGGCCCTAACAAGGGCCCTTGAAACGGCCCTAGGAACAACCCTAGCAACGGCCCTAGCAACGGCCCTAGAAACGGCCCTAGAAACGGCCCTAGCAACGGCCCTAACAAAGGCCCTAGCAACGGCCCTAGCAACGGCCCTAGCAACGGCCCTAGCAACGGCCCTAACAAAGGCCCTAGCAACGGCCCTAGCAACGGCCCTAGCAACTTCCCTAACAAGGGCCCTAGCAACGGCCCTAGCAACGGCCCTAACAACAGCCCTAGCAACGGCCCTAGCAACGGCCCTAACGGCCCTAGCAACGGCCCTAACAAGGGCCCTAGCAACGGCCCTAGCAACGGCCCTAACAAGGGCCCTAGCAACGGCCCTAACAAGGGCCCTAGCAACAGCCCTAACAAGGGCCCTAGCAACGGCCCTAACAAGGGCCCTAGCAACGGCCCTAGCAACAGCCCTAGCTACGGCCCTATAACGGCCCTAACAAGGGCCCTAGCAACGGCCCTAGCAACGGCCCTAGCAACGGCCCTAGCAACGGCACTAACAAGGGCCCTAGCAACGGCCCTAGCAACGGCCCTAACAAGGGCCCTAGAAACGGCCCTAGCAACGGCCCTAACAACCGCCCTAGCAACGGCCCTAACAACGGCCTTTGAAACGGCCCTAGGAACAACCCTAGCAACGGCCCTAGCAACGGCCCTAGCAACGGCCCTAACAACGGCCCTAGCAACGGCCCTAACAAGGGCCCTAGCAACGGCCCTAACAAGGGCCCTAGCAACGGCCCTAACAAGGGCCCTAGCAACGGCCCTAACAAGGGCCCTAGCAACGGCCCTAACAAGGGCCCTAGCA
Organism: Micromys minutus; assembly: GCF_963924665.1. Classification (NCBI taxonomy): domain Eukaryota; kingdom Metazoa; phylum Chordata; class Mammalia; order Rodentia; family Muridae; genus Micromys; species Micromys minutus. The sequence goes on along the minus strand of NW_027667640.1, from coordinate 1,969,368 downwards.
ACGGCCCTAGCAACAGCCCTAGCTACGGCCCTAAAAGGCCCTAACAAGGGCCCTAGCAACGGCCCTAACAAGGGCCCTAGCAACGGCCCTAGCAACGGCCCTAACAAGGGCCCTAGAAACGGCCCTAGCAACGGCCCTAACAACGGCCCTAGCAACGGCCCTAGCAACGGCCCTAGCAACGGCCCTAGCAACGGCCCTAGCAACGGCCCTAACAAGGGCCCTAGCAACGGCCCTAACAAGGGCCCTAGCAACGGCCCTAACATGGGCCCTAGCAACGGCCCTAACAAGGGCCCTAGCAACGGCCCTAACAAGGGCCCTAGCAACGGCACTAACAAGGGCCCTTGAAACGGCCCTAGGAACAACCCTAGCAACGGCCCTAACAAAGGCCCTAGCTACGGCCCTATAACGGCCCTAGCAACGGCCCTAGCAACGGCCCTAGCAACGGCCCTAGCAACGGCCCTAACAAGGGCCCTAGCAACGGCCCTAGCAACGGCCCTAACAAGGGCCCTAGAAACGGCCCTAGCAACGGCCCTAGCAACGGCCCTAGCAACGGCCCTAGCAACGGCCCTAACAAGGGCCCTAGCAACGGCCCTAACAAGGGCCCTAGCAACGGCCCTAACATGGGCCCTAGCAACGGCCCTAACAAGGGCCCTAGCAACGGCCCTAACAAGGGCCCTAGCAACGGCCCTAGCAACGGCCCTAGCAACGGCCCTAGCAACGGCCCTAGCAACGGCCCTAACAAGGGCCCTAGCAACGGCCCTAACAAGGGCCCTAGCAGCGGCCCTAGCAACGGCCCTAGCAACGGCCCTAGCAACGGCCCTAACAAGGGCCCTAGCAACGGCCCTAACAAGGGCCCTAGCAACGGCCCTAACAAGGGCCCTAACAACGGCCCTAACAAGGGCCCTAGCAACGGCCCTCACAAGGGCCCTAGCAACGGCCCTAGCAACGGCCCTAGCTACGGCCCTAGCAACGGCCCTAACAAGGGCCCTAGCAACGGCCCTAGCAACGGCCCTAGCAACGGCCCTAACAACGGCCCTAACAAGGGCCCTAGCAACAGCCCTAGCAACTGCCCTAGCAACGGCCCTAGCAACGGCCCTAACAAGGGCCCTAGCAACGGCCCTAGCAACGGCCCTAGCAACGGCCCTAGCAACGGCCCTAACAACGGCCCTAGGAACGTCCCTAACAACGGCCCTAGCAACGGCCCTAGCAACGGCCCTAGCAACGGCCCTAACAATGGCCCTAACCACGGCCCTAGCAACGGCCCTAGAAACGGCCCTAGCAACGGCCCTAGCAATGGCCCTAGCAACTGCCCTAAACACGGCCCTAGCTACGGCCCTATAACGGCCCTAGCAACGGCCCTAGCAACGGCCCTAACAAGGGCCCTAGCAACGGCCCTAGCAACGGCCCTAACAAGGGCCCTAGAAACGGCCCTAGCAACGCCCCTAGCAACGGCCCTAGCTACGGCCCTAGCAACGGCCCTAGCAACGGCCCTAACAAGGGCCCTAGAAACGGCCCTAGCAACGGCCCTAACAACGGCCCTAACAACGGCCCTAGCAACGGCCCTAACAACGGTCCTTGAAACAGCCCTAGGAACAACCCTAGCAACGGCCCTAGCAACGGCCCTAGCAACGGCCCTAACAAGGGCCCTAGCAACGGCCCTAACAAGGGCCCTAGCAACGGCCCTAACAAGGGCCCTAGCAACGGCCCTAGCAACGGCCCTAGCAACGGCCCTAGCAACGGCCCTAGCAACGGCCCTAACAAGGGCCCTTGAAACGGCCCTAGGAACAACCCTAGCAACGGCCCTAGCAACGGCCCTAGAAACGGCCCTAGAAACGGCCCTAGCAACGGCCCTAACAAAGGCCCTAGCAACGGCCCTAGCAACGGCCCTAGCAACGGCCCTAGCAACGGCCCTAACAAAGGCCCTAGCAACGGCCCTAGCAACGGCCCTAGCAACTTCCCTAACAAGGGCCCTAGCAACGGCCCTAGCAACGGCCCTAACAACAGCCCTAGCAACGGCCCTAGCAACGGCCCTAACGGCCCTAGCAACGGCCCTAACAAGGGCCCTAGCAACGGCCCTAGCAACGGCCCTAACAAGGGCCCTAGCAACGGCCCTAACAAGGGCCCTAGCAACAGCCCTAACAAGGGCCCTAGCAACGGCCCTAACAAGGGCCCTAGCAACGGCCCTAGCAACAGCCCTAGCTACGGCCCTATAACGGCCCTAACAAGGGCCCTAGCAACGGCCCTAGCAACGGCCCTAGCAACGGCCCTAGCAACGGCACTAACAAGGGCCCTAGCAACGGCCCTAGCAACGGCCCTAACAAGGGCCCTAGAAACGGCCCTAGCAACGGCCCTAACAACCGCCCTAGCAACGGCCCTAACAACGGCCTTTGAAACGGCCCTAGCAACGGCCCTAACAAGGGCCCTAGCAACGGCCCTAGCAACGGCCCTAGCAACGGCCCTAGCAACGGCCCTAGCAACGGCCCTAACAAGGGCCCTAGCAACGGCACTAACAAGGGCCCTTGAAACGGCCCTAGGAACAACCCTAGCAACGGCCCTAACAAAGGCCCTAGCTACGGCCCTATAACGGCCCTAGCAACGGCCCTAGCAACGGCCCTAGCAACGGCCCTAGCAACGGCCCTAACAAGGGCCCTAGCAACGGCCCTAGCAACGGCCCTAACAAGGGCCCTAGAAACGGCCCTAGCAACGGCCCTAGCAACGGCCCTAGCTACGGCCCTAGCAACGGCCCTAACAAGGGCCCTAGCAACGGCCCTAGCAACGGCCCTAATAAGGGCCCTAGAAACGGCCCTAGCAACGGCCCTAAAAACGGCCCTAGCAACGGCCCTAGCAACGGCCCTAACAAGGGCCCTAGCAACGGCCCTAGCAACGGCCCTAGCAACGGCCCTAGCTACGGCCCTAGCAACGGCCCTAAAAATGGCCCTAGCAACGGCCCTAGCAACGGCCCTAACAACGGCCCTAGCAACGGCCCTAGCAACGGCCCTAGCAACGGCCCTAGCAACGGCCCTAACAAGGGCCCTAGAAACGGCCCTAGCAACGGCCCTAACAACGGCCCTAGCAACGGCCCTAGCAACGGCCCTAACAAGGGCCCTAGCAACGGCCCTAACAAGGGCCCTAGCAACGGCCCTAACATGGGCCCTAGCAACGGCCCTAACAAGGGCCCTAGCAACGGCCCTAACAAGGGCCCTAGCAACGGCCCTAGCAACGGACCTAGCAACGGCCCTAGCAACGGCCCTAGCAACGGCCCTAACAAGGGCCCTAGCAACGGCCCTAACAAGGGCCCTAGCAACGGCCCTAACAAGGGCCCTAGCAACGGCCCTAACAAGGGCCCTAGCAACGGCCCTAACAAGGGCCCTAGCAACGGCCCTAGCAACGGCCCTAGCTACGGCCCTAGCAACGGCCCTAACAAGGGCCCTAGCAACGGCACTAACAAGGGCCCTAGCAACGGCCCTAACAAAGGCCCTAGCAACGGCACTAACAAGGGCCCTAGCAACGGCCCTAACAAGGGCCCTTGAAACGGCCCTAGGAACAACCCTAGCAACGGCCCTAGCAACGGCCCTAACAAGGGCCCTAGCAACGGCCCTAACAAGGGCCCTAGCAACGGCCCTAACAAGGGCCCTAGCAACGGCCCTAGCAACGGCCCTAGTAACGGCCCTAGCAACGGCCCTAGCAACGGCCCTAACAAGGGCCCTAGCAACGGCACTAACAAGGGCCCTAGCAACGGCCCTAACAAAGGCCCTAGCAACGGCACTAACAAGGGCCCTAGCAACGGCCCTAACAAGGGCCCTTGAAACGGCCCTAGGAACAACCCTAGCAACGGCCCTAGCAACGGCCCTAGAAACGGCCCTAGAAACGGCCCTAGCAACGGCCCTAACAAAGGCCCTAGCAACGGCCCTAGCAACGGCCCTAGCAACGGCCCTAGCAACTGCCCTAACAAGGGCCCTAGCAACGGCCCTAGCAACGGCCCTAACAACAGCCCTAGCAACGGCCCTAGCAACGGCCCTAGCAACGGCCCTAGCAACGGCCCTAACAAGGGCCCTAGCAACGGCCCTAACAAGGGCCCTAGCAACGGCCCTAACAAGGGCCCTAGCAACGGCCCTAACAAGGGCCCTAGCAACGGCCCTAACAAGGGCCCTAGCAACGGCCCTAGCAACGGCCCTAGCAACGGCCCTAGCTACGGCCCTAGCAACGGCCCTAAAAATGGCCCTAGCAACGGCCCTAGCAACGGCCCTAACAACGGCCCTAGCAACGGCCCTAGCAACGGCCCTAACAAGGGCCCTAGCAACGGCCCTAACAAGGGCCCTAGCAACGGCCCTAACAAGGGCCCTAGCAACGGCCCTAACAAGGGCCCTAGCAACGGCCCTAACAAGGGCCCTAGCAACGGCCCTAACAAGGGCCCTAGCAACGGCCCTAACAAGGGCCCTAGCAACGGCCCTAGCAACGGCCCTAGCAACGGCCCTAACAAGGGCCCTAGCAACGGCCCTAACAAGGGCCCTAGCAACGGCCCTAACAAGGGCCTTAGCAACGGCCCTAACAAGGGCCCTAGCAACGGCCCTAACAAGGGCCCTAGCAACGGCCCTAGCAACGGCCCTAGCAACGGCCCTAGCTACGGCCCTAGCAACGGCCCTAAAAATGGCCCTAGCAACGGCCCTAGCAACGGCCCTAACAACGGCCCTAGCAACGGCCCTAGCAACGGCCCTAACAAGGGCCCTAGCAACGGCCCTAACAAGGGCCCTAGCAACGGCCCTAACAAGGGCCCTAGCAACGGCCCTAACAAGGGCCCTAGCAACGGCCCTAACAAGGGCCCTAGCAACGGCCCTAACAAGGGCCCTAGCAACGGCCCTAGCAACAGCCCTAGCTACGGCCCTAAAAGGCCCTAACAAGGGCCCTAGCAACGGCCCTAACAAGGGCCCTAGCAACGGCCCTAGCAACGGCCCTAACAAGGGCCCTAGAAACGGCCCTAGCAACGGCCCTAACAACGGCCCTAGCAACGGCCCTAGCAACGGCCCTAACAACGGCCCTAGCAACGGCCCTAGCAACGGCCCTAACAAGGGCCCTAGCAACGGCCCTAACAAGGGCCCTAGCAACGGCCCTAACATGGGCCCTAGTAACGGCCCTAACAAGGGCCCTAGCAACGGCCCTAACAAGGGCCCTAGCAACGGCCCTAGCAACGGACCTAGCAACGGCCCTAGCAACGGCCCTAGCAACGGCCCTAACAAGGGCCCTAGCAACGGCCCTAACAAGGGCCCTAGCAACGGCCCTAACAAGGGCCCTAGCAACGGCCCTAACAAGGGCCCTAGCAACGGCCCTAACAAGGGCCCTAGCAACGGCCCTAGCAACGGCCCTAGCTACGGCCCTAGCAACGGCCCTAACAAGGGCCCTAGCAACGGCCCTAACAAGGGCCCTAGCAACGGCCCTAACAAGGGCCCTAGCAACGGCCCTAACAAGGGCCCTAGCAACGGCCCTAACAAGGGCCCTAGCAACGGCCCTAACAAGGGCCCTAATAACGGCTTTAACAAGGGCCCTAGCAACGGCCCTCACAAGGGCCCTAGCAACGGCCCTAGCAACGGCCCTAGCTACGGCCCTAGCAACGGCCCTAACAAGGGCCCTAGCAACGGCCCTAGCAACGGCCCTAGCAACGGCCCTAGCAACGGCCCTAACAAGGGCCCTAGCAACGGCCCTAGCAACTGCCCTAGCAACGGCCCTAGCAACGGCCCTAACAACGGCCCTAGCAACGGCCCTAGAAACGGCCCTAGCAACGGCCCTAGCAACGGCCCTAGCAACGGCCCTAACAAAGGCCCTAGCAACGGCCCTAGAAACGGCCCTAGCAACGGCCCTAGCAACGGCCCTAGCAACGGCCCTAACAAGGGCCCTAGCAACGGCCCTAGCAACGGCCCTAACAAGGGCCCTAGAAACGGCCCTAGCAACGGCCCTAGCAACGGCCCTAGCTACGGCCCTAGCAACGGCCCTAACAAGGGCCCTAGCAACGGCCCTAGCAACGGCCCTAATAAGGGCCCTAGAAACGGCCCTAGCAACGGCCCTAGCAACGGCCCTAACAAGGGCCCTAGCAACGGCCCTAGCAACGGCCCTAGCAACGGCCCTAGCAACGGCCCTAGCAACGGCCCTAACAAGGGCCCTAGCAACGGCCCTAACAAGGGCCCTAGCAACGGCCCTAGCAACGGCCCTAGCAACGGCCCTAGCAACGGCCCTAGCAACGGCCCTAACAAGGGCCCTAGCAACGGCACTAACAAGGGCCCTTGAAACGGCCCTAGGAACAACCCTAGCAACGGCCCTAACAAAGGCCCTAGCTACGGCCCTATAACGGCCCTAGCAACGGCCCTAGCAACGGCCCTAGCAACGGCCCTAGCAACGGCCCTAACAAGGGCCCTAGCAACGGCCCTAGCAACGGCCCTAACAAGGGCCCTAGAAACGGCCCTAGCAACGGCCCTAGCAACGGCCCTAGCTATGGCCCTAGCAACGGCCCTAACAAGGGCCCTAGCAACGGCCCTAGCAACGGCCCTAATAAGGGCCCTAGAAACGGCCCTAGCAACGGCCCTAAAAACGGCCCTAGCAACGGCCCTAGCAACGGCCCTAACAAGGGCCCTAGCAACGGCCCTAGCAACGGCCCTAGCAACGGCCCTAGCAACGGCCCTAGCAACGGCCCTAACAAGGGCCCTAGCAACGGCCCTAACAAGGGCCCTAGCAACGGCCCTAGCAACGGCCCTAGCAACGGCCCTAGCAACGGCCCTAGCAACGGCCCTAACAAGGGCCCTAGCAACGGCACTAACAAGGGCCCTAGCAACGGCCCTAACAAGGGCCCTTGAAACGGCCCTAGGAACAACCCTAGCAACGGCCCTAGCAACGGCCCTAGAAACGGCCCTAGAAACGGCCCTAGCAACGGCCCTAACAAAGGCCCTAGCAACGGCCCTAGCAACGGCCCTAGCAACGGCCCTAGCAACGGCCCTAACAAGGGCCCTAGCAACGGCCCTAACAAGGGCCCTAGCAACGGCCCTAACAAGGGCCCTAGCAACGGCCCTAACAAAAGCCCTAGCAACGACCCTAGCAACGGCCCTAGCAACGGCCCTAGCTACAGCCCTAGCAACGGCCCTAACAAGGGCCCTAGCAACGGCCCTAACAAGGGCCCTAGCAACGGCCCTAGCATCGGCCCTAACAACGGCCCTAGCAACGGCCCTAGCAACGGCCCTAACAAGGGCCCTAGCAACGGCCCTAACAAGGGCCCTAGCAACGGCCCTAACAAGGGCCCTAGCAACGGCCCTTACAAGGGCCCTAGCAACGGCCCTAGCAACAGCCCTAGCTACGGCCCTATAACGGCCCTAACAAGGGCCCTAGCAACGGCCCTAGCAACGGCCCTAGCAACGGCCCTAGCAACGGCACTAACAAGGGCCCTAGCAACGGCCCTAGCAACGGCCCTAACAAGGGCCCTAGAAACGGCCCTAGCAACGGCCCTAACAACGGCCCTAGCAACGGCCCTAGCAACGGCCCTAACAACGGCCCTAGCAACGGCCCTAACAACGGCCTTTGAAACGGCCCTAGGGACAACCCTAGCAACGGCCCTAGCAACGGCCCTAGCAACGGCCCTAACAAGGGCCCTAGCAACGGCCCTAACAAGGGCCCTAGCAACGGCCCTAACATGGGCCCTAGCAACGGCCCTAACAAGGGCCCTAGCAACGGCCCTAACAAGGGCCCTAGCAACAGCCCTAGCAACGGCCCTAGCAACGGCCCTAGCAACGGCCCTAGCAACGGCCCTAACAAGGGCCCTAGCAACGGCCCTAACAAGGGCCCTAGCAGCGGCCCTAGCAACGGCCCTAGCAACGGCCCTAGCAACGGCCCTAACAAGGGCCCTAGCAACGGCCCTAACAAGGGCCCTAGCAACGGCCCTAACAAGGGCCCTAACAACGGCCCTAACAAGGGCCCTAGCAACGGCCCTCACAAGGGCCCTAGCAACGGCCCTAGCAACGGCCCTAGCTACGGCCCTAGCAACGGCCCTAACAAGGGCCCTAGCAACGGCCCTAGCAACGGCCCTAGCAACGGCCCTAACAACGGCCCTAACAAGGGCCCTAGCAACAGCCCTAGCAACTGCCCTAGCAACGGCCCTAGCAACGGCCCTAACAAGGGCCCTAGCAACGGCCCTAGCAACGGCCCTAGCAACGGCCCTAGCAACGGCCCTAACAACGGCCCTAGGAACGTCCCTAACAACGGCCCTAGCAACGGCCCTAGCAACGGCCCTAGCAACGGCCCTAACAATGGCCCTAACCACGGCCCTAGCAACGGCCCTAGAAACGGCCCTAGCAACGGCCCTAGCAATGGACCTAGCAACGGCCCTAACAACGGCCCTTGCAACGGCCCTAACAACGGCCCTAGCAACGGCCCTAACAACGGCCCTAGCAACGGCCCTAGCAACGGCCCTAACAAAGGCCCTAGCAACGGCCCTAACAATGGCCCTAGCAACTGCCCTAAACACGGCCCTAGCTACGGCCCTATAACGGCCCTAGCAACGGCCCTAGCAACGGCCCTAACAAGGGCCCTAGCAACGGCCCTAGCAACGGCCCTAACAAGGGCCCTAGAAACGGCCCTAGCAACGCCCCTAGCAACGGCCCTAGCTACGGCCCTAGCAACGGCCCTAGCAACGGCCCTAACAAGGGCCCTAGAAACGGCCCTAGCAACGGCCCTAACAACGGCCCTAACAACGGCCCTAGCAACGGCCCTAACAACGGTCCTTGAAACAGCCCTAGGAACAACCCTAGCAACGGCCCTAGCAACGGCCCTAGCAACGGCCCTAACAAGGGCCCTAGCAACGGCCCTAACAAGGGCCCTAGCAACGGCCCTAACAAGGGCCCTAGCAACGGCCCTAGCAACGGCCCTAGCAACGGCCCTAGCAACGGCCCTAGCAACGGCCCTAACAAGGGCCCTTGAAACGGCCCTAGGAACAACCCTAGCAACGGCCCTAGCAACGGCCCTAGAAACGGCCCTAGAAACGGCCCTAGCAACGGCCCTAACAAAGGCCCTAGCAACGGCCCTAGCAACGGCCCTAGCAACGGCCCTAGCAACGGCCCTAACAAAGGCCCTAGCAACGGCCCTAGCAACGGCCCTAGCAACTTCCCTAACAAGGGCCCTAGCAACGGCCCTAGCAACGGCCCTAACAACAGCCCTAGCAACGGCCCTAGCAACGGCCCTAACGGCCCTAGCAACGGCCCTAACAAGGGCCCTAGCAACGGCCCTAGCAACGGCCCTAACAAGGGCCCTAGCAACGGCCCTAACAAGGGCCCTAGCAACAGCCCTAACAAGGGCCCTAGCAACGGCCCTAACAAGGGCCCTAGCAACGGCCCTAGCAACAGCCCTAGCTACGGCCCTATAACGGCCCTAACAAGGGCCCTAGCAACGGCCCTAGCAACGGCCCTAGCAACGGCCCTAGCAACGGCACTAACAAGGGCCCTAGCAACGGCCCTAGCAACGGCCCTAACAAGGGCCCTAGAAACGGCCCTAGCAACGGCCCTAACAACCGCCCTAGCAACGGCCCTAACAACGGCCTTTGAAACGGCCCTAGGAACAACCCTAGCAACGGCCCTAGCAACGGCCCTAGCAACGGCCCTAACAACGGCCCTAGCAACGGCCCTAACAAGGGCCCTAGCAACGGCCCTAACAAGGGCCCTAGCAACGGCCCTAACATGGGCCCTAGCAACGGCACTAACAAGGGCCCTAGCAACGGCCCTAACAAGGGCCCTAGCAACGGCCCTAGCAACGGCCCTAGCAACGGCCCTAGCAACGGCCCTAACAAGGGTCCTAGCAACGGCCCTAACAAGGGCCCTAGAAACGGCCCTAGCATCGGCCCTAGCAACGGCCCTAGCTACGGCCCTAGCAACGGCCCTAACAAGGGCCCTAGCAACGGCCCTAACAATGGCCCTAGCAACTGCCCTAACCACGGCCCTAGCTACGGCCCTATAACGGCCCTAACAAGGGCTCTAGCAACGGCCCTAGCAACGGCCCTAGCAACGGCCCTAGCAACGGCCCTAACAAGGGCCCTAGAAACGGCCCTAGCAACGGCCCTAGCAACGGCCCTAGCTACGGCCCTAGCAACGGCCCGAACAAGGGCCCTAGCAACGGCCCTAGCAACGGCCCTAACAAGGGCCCTAGAAACGGCCCTAGCAACGGCACTAACAACGGCCCTAGCAACGGCCCTAGCAACGGCCCTAACAACGGCCCTAGCAACGGCCCTAACAACGGCCCTTGAAACAGCCCTAGGAACAACCCTAGCAACGGCCCTAGCAACGGCTCTAGCAACGGCCCTAACAAGGGCCCTAGCAACGGCCCTAACAAGGGCCCTAGCAACGGCCCTAACAAGGGCCCTAGCAACGGCCCTAGCAATGGCCCTAACAAGGGCCCTAGAAACGGCCCTAGCAACGGCCCTAACAACGGCCCTAGCAACGGCCCTAGCAACGGCCCTAACAACGGCCCTAGCAACGGCCCTAACAACGGCCTTTGAAACGGCCCTAGGAACAACCCTAGCTACGGCCCTAGCAACGGCCCTAGCAACGGCCCTAACAACGGCCCTAGCAACGGCCCTAACAAGGGCCCTAGCAACGGCCCTAACAAGGGCCCTAGCAACGGCCCTAACATGTGCCCTAGCAACGGCCCTAACAAGGGCCCTAGCAACGGCCCTAACAAGGGCCCTAGCAACGGCCCTAGCAATGGCCCTAACAACGGCCCTAGTAACGGCCCTAACAAGGGCCCTAGCAACGGCCCTAACAAGGGCCCTAGCAACGGCCCTAACAAGGGCCCTAGCAACTGCCCTAACAAGGGCCCTAGCAGCGGCCCTAGCAACGGCCCTAGCAACGTCCCTAGCAACGGCCCTAACAAGGGCCCTAGCAACGGCCCTAACAAGGGCCCTAGCAACGGCCCTAAAAAGGGCCCTAGCAACGGCCCTAACAAGGGCCCTAGCAACGGCCCTAACAAGGGCCCTAGCAACGGCCCTAACAAGGGCCCTATCAACGGCCCTAACAAGGGCCCTAGCAACGGCCCTCACAAGGGCCCTAGCAACGGCCCTAGCAACGGCCCTAGCTACGGCCATAGCAACGGCCCTAACAAGGGCCCTAGCAACGGCCCTAGCAACGGCCCTAGCAACGGCCCTAGCAACGGCCCTAGCAACGGCCCTAACAAGGGCCCTAGCAACGGCCCTAGCAACTGCCCTAGCAACGGCCCTAGCAACGGCCCTAACAATGGCCCTAACCACGGCCCTAGCAACGGCCCTAGAAACGGCCCTAGCAACGGCCCTAGCAACGGCCCTAGCAACGGCCCTAACAAAGGCCCTAGCAACGGCCCTAACAACGGCCCTAGCAACGGCCCTAACAACGGCCCTAGGAACGGCCCTAACAACGGCCCTAGCAACGGCCCTAGCAACGGCCCTAGCAACGGCCCTAACAATGGCCCTAACCACGACCCTAGCAACGGCCCTAGAAACGGCCCTAGCAACGGCCCTAGAAACGGCCCTAGCAACGGCCCTAGCAACGGCCCTAGCAACGGCACTAACAAGGGCCCTAGAAACGGCCCTAGCAACGGCCCTAGCAACGGCCCTAGCTACGGCCCTAGCAACGGCCCTAACAAGGGCCCTAGCAACGGCCCTAGCAACGGCCCTAACAAGGGCCCTAGAAACGGCCCTAGCAACGGCCCTAAAAACGGCCCTAGCAACGGCCCTAGCAACGGACCTAACTACGGCCCTAGCAACGGCCCTAACAACGGCCCTTGAAACGGCCCTAGGAACAACCCTAGCAACGGCCCTAGCAACGGCCCTAGCAACGGCCCTAACAAGGGCCCTAGCAACGGCCCTAACAAGGGCCCTAGCAACGGCCCTAACAAGGGCCCTAGCAACGGCCCTAGCAACGGCCCTAGCAACGGCCCTAGCAACGGCCCTAGCAACGGCCCTAACAAGGGCCCTAGCAATGGCACTAAAAAGGGCCCTAGCAACGGCCCTAACAAGGGCCCTTGAAACGGCCCTAGGAAAAACCCTAGCAACGGCCCTAGCAACGGCCCTAGAAACGGCCCAAAAACGGCCCTAGCAACGGCCCTAACAAAGGCCCTAGCAACGGCCCTAGCAACGGCCCTAGCAACGGCCCTTGCAACGGCCCTAACAAAGGCCCTAGCAACGGCCCTAGCAACGGCCCTAGCAACTGCCCTAATAAGGGCCCTAGCAACGGCCCTAGCAACGGCCCTAACAACAGCCCTAGCAACGGCCCTAGCAACGGCCCTAACAAGGGCCCTAGCAACGGCCCTAACAAGGGCCCTAGCAACGGCCCTAACAAGGGCCCTAGCAACGGCCCTAACAAGGGCCCTAGCAACGGCCCTAACAAGGGCCCTAGCAACGGCCCTAACAAGGGCCCTAGCAACGGCCCTAGCAACGGCCCTAGCAACGGCCCTAGCTACGGCCCTAGCAACGGCCCTAACAAGGGCCCTAGCAACGGCCCTAGCAACGGCCCTTGCAACGGCCATAGCAACGGCCCTAGCAACGGCCCTAACAAGGGCCCTAGCAACGGCCCTAACAAGGGCCCTAGCAACGGCCCTAACAAGGGCCCTAGCAACGGCCCTAACAAGGGCCCTAGCAACGGCCCTAACAAGGGCCCTAGCAACGGCCCTAACAAGGGCCCTAGCAACGGCCCTAGCAACGGCCCTAGCTACGGCCCTATAACGGCCCTAACAAGGGCCCTAGCAACGGCCCTAGCAACGGCCCTAGCAACGGCCCTAGCAACGGCACTAACAAGGGCCCTAGAAACGGCCCTAGCAACGGCCCTAACAACGGCCCTAGCAACGGCCCTAGCAACGGCCCTAACAACGGCCCTAGCAACGGCCCTAGGAACAACCCTAGCAACGGCCCTAGCAACGGCCCTAGCAACGGCCCTAACAACGGCCCTAGCAACGGCCCTAACAAGGGCCCTAGCAACGGCCCTAACAAGGGCCCTAGCAACGGCCCTAACATGGGCCCTAGCAACGGCCCTAACAAGGGCCCTAGCAACGGCCCTAACAATGGCCCTAGCAACGGCCCTAGCAACGGCCCTAGCTACGGCCCTAGCAACGGCCCTAACAAGGGCCCTAGCAACGGCCCTAACAAGGGCCCTAGCAACGGCCCTAACAAGGGCCCTAGCAACGGCCCTAACAAGGGCCCTAGCAACGGCCCTAACAAGGGCCCTAGCAACGGCCCTAACAAGGGCCCTAGCAACGGCCCTCACAAGGGCCCTAGCAACGGCCCTAGCAACGGCCCTAGCTACGGCCCTAGCAACGGCCCTAACAAGGGCCCTAGCAACGGCCCTAGCAACGGCCCTAGCAACGGCCCTAGCAACCGCCCTAACAAGGGCCCTAGCAACGGCCCTAGCAACTGCCCTAGCAACGGCCCTAGCAACGGCCCTAACAAGGGCCCTAGCAACGGCGCTAGCAACGGCCCTAGCAACGGCCCTAACAATGGCCCTAACCACGGCCCTTGCAACGGCCCTAGAAACGGCCCTAGCAACGGCCCTAGCAACGGCCCTAGCAACGGCCCTAACAAAGGCCCTAGCAACGGCCCTAACAACGGCCCTTGCAACGGCCCTAACAACGGCCCTAGCAACGGCCCTAACAACGGCCCTAGGAATGGCCCTAACAACGGCCCTAGCAACGGCCCTAGCAACGGCCCTAGCAACGGCCCTAACAATGGCCCTAACCACGGCCCTAGCAACGGCCCTAGAAACGGCCCTAGCAACGGCCCTAGCAACGGCCCTAGCAACGGCCCTAGCCACGGCCCTAACAACGGCCCTAGCAACGGCCCTAGCAACGGCCCTAACAACGGCCCTAGGAACGGCCCTAACAACGGCCCTAGCAACGGCCCTAGCAACGGCCCTAGCAACGGCCCTAACAATGGCCCTAACCACGGCCCTAGCAACGGCCCTAGCAACGGCCCTAACAAAGGCCCTAGCAACGGCCCTAACAATGGCCCTAGCAACTGCCCTAACCACGGCCCTAGCAACGGCCCTAGCAACGGCCCTAACAGCGGCCCAAACAACGGCCCTAGCAACGGCCCTAGCAACGGCCCTAGCAACGGCTTTAACTACGGCCCTAGCAATGGCCCTAGCAACGGCCCTAACAAGGGCCCTAGCAACGGCCCTAACAAGGGCCCTAGCAACGGCCCTAACAAGGGCCCTAGCAACGGCCCAAACAAGGGCCCTAGCAACGGCCCTAACAAGGGCCCTAGCAACGGCCCTAACAAGGGCCCTAGCAACGGTCTTACCAACGGCCCTAACAACGGCCCTTGAAACAGCCCTAGGAACAACCCTAACAACGGCCCTAGCAACGGCCCTAGCAACGGCCCTAACAACGGCCCTAGCAACGGCCCTAACAAGGGCCCTAACAACGGCCCTAACAAGGGCCCTAGCAACGGCCCTAACAAGGGCCCTAGCAACGGCCCAAACAAGGGCCCTAGCAACGGCCCTAACAAGGGCCCTAGCAACGGCCCTAACAAGGGCCCTAGCAACGGTCCTAGCAACGGCCCTAGCAACGGCCCTAGCAACGGCCCTAACAAGGGCCCTAGCAACGGCCCTAGCAACTGCCCTAGCAACGGCCCTAGCAACGGCCCTAACAATGGCCCTAGCAACGGCCCTAGCAACGGCCCTAGCAACGGCCCTAAAAAGGGCCCTAGCAACGGCCCTAACAAGGGCCCTAGCAACGGCCCTAACAACGGCCCTTGCAACGGCCCTAACAACGGCCCTAGCAACGGCCCTAGCAACGGCCCTAGCAACGGCCCTAGAAACGGCCCTAGCAACGGCCCTAGCAACGGCCCTAGCAACGGCCCTAGCAACGGCCCTAGCAAAGGCCCTAACAAGGGCCCTAGCAACGGCCCTAGCAACGGCACTAGCAACGGCCCTAGCAACGGCCCTAACAAGGGCCCTAGCAACGGCCCTAGCAACGGCCCTAGCAACGGCCCTAAAAAGGGCCCTAGCAACGGCCCTAACAAGGGCCCTGGCAACGGCCCTAACAACGGCCCTTGAAACGGCCCTAGGAACAACCCTAACAACGGCCCTAGCAAAGGCCCTAGCAACGGCCCTAACAACGGCCCAAACAACGGCCCTAGCAACGGCCCTAGCAACGGCCCTAACAAGGGCCCTAGCAACGGCCCTAACAAGGGCCCTAGCAACGGCCCTAACAAGGGCCCTAGCAACGGCCCTAACAAGGGCCCTAGCAACGGCCCTAACAAGGGCCCTAGCAACGGCCCTAACAAGGGCCCTAGCAACGGCCCTAACAAGGGCCCTAGCAACGGCCCTAGCAACGGTCCTAGCTACGGCCCTAGCAACGGCCCTAACAAGGGCCCTAGCAACGGCCCTAGCAACGGCCCTAGCAACGGCCCTAGCAACGGCCCTAACAAGGGCCCTAGCAATGGCCCTAGCAACTGCCCTAGCAACGGCCCTAGCAACGGCCCTAACAAGGGCCCTAGCAACGGCCCTAGCAACTGCCCTAGCAACGGCCCTAAAAAGGGCCCTAGCAACGGCCCTAACAAGGGCCCTAGCAACGGCCCTAACAACGGCTTTTGCAACGGCCCTAACAACGGCCCTAGCAACGGCCCTAGCAACGGCCCTAGCAACGGCCCTAACAATGGCCCTAACCACGGCCCTAGCAACTGCCCTAGAAACGGCCCTAGCAACGGCCCTAGCAACGGCCCTAGCAACGGCCCTAACAAAGGCCCTAGCAACGGCCCTAGAAACGGCCCTAGCAACGGCCCTAGCAACGGCCCTAGCAACTGCTTTAACAAGGGCCCTAGCAACGGCCCTTACAACGGCCCTTGCAACGGCCCTAACAACGGCTCTAGCAACGGCCCAAATAACGGCCCCAGGAACGGCCCTAACAACAGCCCTAGCAACGGCCCTAGCAATGGCCCTAGCAACGGCCCTAACAAGGGCCCTAGCAACGGCCCTAACAACAGCCTTTGAAACGGCCCTAGCAACGGCCCTAGCAACGGCCCTAACAAGGGCCTTATCAACGGCCCTAACAAGGGCCCTAGCAACGGCCCAAACAAGGGCCCTAGCAACGGCCCTAACAAGGGCCCTAACAACGGCCCTAGCAACGGCCCTAGCAACGGCCCTAACAACGGCCCTAACAACGGCCCTGACAACGGTCCAAACAACGGCCCTAGCAACGCCCCTAACAACGGCCCTAGCAACGGCCCTACCAACGGCCCTACCAACGGCCCTAACAACGGCCCTAGCAACGGGCCTAACAACAGCCCTAGCAACGGCCCTAGCAACGGCCCTAACAACGGCCCTAGCAACCGCCCTGATAACGGCCCTTGAAACGGCCCTAGGAACAACCCTAGCAACGGCCCTAGTAACGGCCCTAGCAACGGCCCTAACAACGGCCTTAGCAACGGCCCTAACAAGGGCCCTAGAAAGGGCCCTAGCAACGGCCCTAACAAGGGCCCTAGCAACGGCCCTAACAAGGGCCCTAGCAACGGCCCTAACAAGGGCCCTAGCAACGGCCCTAACAAGGGCCCTAGCAACGGCCCTAACAAGGGCCCTAACAACGGCCCTAAAAAGGGCCCTAGCAACGGCCCTAACAAGGGCCCTAGCAACGGCCCTAGCAACGGCCCTAGCTACGGCCCTAGCAACGGCCCTAACAAGGGCCCTAGCAACGGCCCTAGCAACGGCCCTAGCAACGGCCCTAGCAACGGCCCTAACAAGGGCCCTAGCAACGGCCCTAGCAACTGCCCTAGCAACGGCCCTAGCAACGGCCCTAACAAGGGCCCTAGCAACGGCCCTAGCAACGGCCCTAGCAACGGCCCTAAAAAGAGCCCTAGCAACGGCCCTAACAAGGGCCCTAGCAACGGCCCTAACAACGGCCCTTGCAAGGGCCCTAACAACGGCCCTAGCAACGGCCCTAACAACGGCCCTAGGAACGGCCCTAACAACGGCCCTAGCAACGGCCCTAGCAACGGCCCTAGCAACGGCCCTAACAATGGCCCTAACCACGGCCCTAGCAACGGCCCTAGTAACGGCCCTAGCAACTGCCCTAGCAACGGCCCTAGCAACGGCCCTAGCAAGTGCCCTAACCACGGCCCTAGCAACGGCCCTAGCAACGGCCCTAACAACGGCCCTAGCAACAGCCCTAGCAACGGCCCTAACAACGGCCCAAACAACGGCCCTAGCAACGGCCCTAGCAACGGCCCTAGCAACGGTTTTAACAACGGCCCTAGCAACGGCCCTAGCAACGGCCCTAACAAGGACCCTATTAACGGCCCTAACAAGGGCCCTAGCAACGGCCCTAACAAGGGCCCTAGCAACGGCCCTAACAAGGGCCCTAGCAACGGCCCAAACAAGGGCCCTAGCAACTGCCCTAACAAGGGCCCTAGCAACGGCCCTAACAGAGGCCCTAGCAATGGCCTTAACAAGGGCCCTAACAACGGCCCTAGCAACGGCCTTAGCAACGGCCCTAACAACGGCCCTGACAACGGTCCAAACAACGGCCCTGACAACGGACCTACCAACGGCCCTAGCAATGGCCCTAACAACGGCCCTAGCAACGGCCCTAGCAACGGCCCTAGCAACGGCCCTAACAAGGGCCCTAGCAACGGCCCTAGCAACGGCCCTAGCTACGGCCCTAGCAACGGCCCTAACAAGGGCCCTAGCAACGGCCCTAGCAATGGCCCTAGCAACGGCCATAGCAACGGCCCTAACAAGGGCCCTAGCAACGGCCCTAGCAACGGCCCTAGCAACGGCCCTAAAAAGGGCCCTAGCAACGGCCCTAACAAGGGCCCTAGCAACGGCCCTAACAACGGCCCTTGCAACGGCCCTAACCACGGCCCTAGCAACGGCCCTAACAACGGCCCTAGGAAAGGCCCTAACAACGGCCCTAGCAACGGCTCTAGCAACGGCCCTAGCAACGGCCCTAACAATGGCCCTAACCACGGCCCTAGCAACGGCCCTAGCAACGGCCCTAGCAACGGCCCTAGCAACGGCCCTAACAAAGGCCCTAGCCACGGCCCTAACAATGGCCCTAGCAACTGCCCTAACCACGGCCCTAGCAACGGCCCTAGCAACGGCCCTAACAACGGCCCTAGCAACGGCCCTAGCAAGGGCCCTAACAACGGCCCAAACAACGGCACTAGCAACGGCCCTAGCAACGGCCCTAGCAATGGCTTTAACAACGGCCCTAGCAACGGCCCTAGCAACGGCCCTAACAAGGGCCCTATCAACGGCCCTAACAAGGGCCCTAGCAACGGCCCTAACAAGGGCCCTAGCAACGGCCCTAACAAGGGCCCTAGCAACGGCCCAAACAAGGGCTCTAGCAACGGTCCTAACAAGGGCCCTAGCAACGGCCCAAACAAGGGCCCTAGCAACTGCCCTAACAAGGGCCCTAGCAACGGCCCTAACAGAGGCCCTAGCAATGGCCTTAACAAGGGCCCTAACAACGGCCCTAGCAACGGCCTTAGCAACGGCCCTAACAACGGCCCTGACAACGGTCCAAACAACGGCCCTGATAACGGACCTACCAACGGCCCTAGCAACGGCCCTAAAAAGGGCCCTATCAACGGCCCAAACAATGGCCCTAGCAACGGCCCTAGCAACGGCCCTAACAACGGCCCTAGCAACGGCCCTAACAAGGGCCCTAGCAACGGCCCTAACAACGGCCCTTGAAACGGCCCTAGGAACAACCCTAACAATGGCCCTAGCAACGGCCCTAGCAACGGCCCTAACAACGGCCCTAGCAACTGCCCTAACAAGGGCCCTAGCAACGGCCCTAACAAGGGCCCTAGCAACGGCCCTAACAAGGGCCCTAGCAACGGCCCAAACAAGGGCCCTAGCAACGGCCCTAACAAGGGCCCTAGCAACGGCCCTAACAAGGCTCTAGCAACGGCCCTAACAAGGGCCCTAGCAACGGCCCTAGCAACGGCCCTAGCTACGGCCCTAGTAACGGCCCTAACAAGGGCCCTAGCAACGGCCCTAACAAGGGCCCTAGCAACGGTCCTAGCAACGGCCCTAGCAACGGCCCTAGCAACGGCCCTAACAAGGGCCCTAGCAACGGCCCTAGCAACTGCCCTAGCAACGGCCCTAGCAACGGCCCTAACAATGGCCCTAGCAACGGCCCTAGCAACGGCCCTAGCAACGGCCCTAAAAAGGGCCCTAGCAACGGCCCTAACAAGGGCCCTAGCAACGGCCCTAACAACGGCCCTAGCAACGGCCCTAACAACGGCCCTAGCAACGGCCCTAACAACGGCCCTAGGAACGGCCCTAACAACGGCCCTAGCAACGGCCCTAGCAACGGCCCTAACAAAGGCCCTAGCAACGGCCCTAGAAACGGCCCTAGCAACGGCCCTAGCAACGGCCCTAGCAACGGCCCTAGCAACGGCCCTAACAAAGGCCCTAGCAACGGCCCTAGAAACGGCCCTAGCAACGGCCCTAGCAACGGCCCTAGCAACTGCCCTAACCACGGCCCTAGCAACGGCCCTAGCAACGGCCCTAACAACGGCCCTAGCAACGGCCCTAGCAACGGCTCTATCAACGGCCCAATCAACGGCCCTAGCAACGGCCCTAGCAACGGCCCTAACAAGGGCCCTAGCAACGGCCCTAGCAACGGCCCTAGCAACGGCCCTAAAAAGGGCCCTAGCAACGGCCCTAACAAGGGCCCTAGCAACGGCCCTAACAAGAGCCCTAGCAACGGCCCTAGCAACGGCCCTACCTACAGCCCTATAACGGCCCTAACAAGGGCCCTAGCAACGACCCTAGCAACGGCCCTAGCAACGGCCCTAAAAAGGGTCCTAGCAACGGCCCTAACAAGGGCCCTAGCAACGGCCCTAACAAGGGCCCTAGCAACGGCCCTAGCAACGGCCCTAGCTACGGCCCTAGCAACGGCCCTAACAAGGGCCCTAGCAACGGCCCTAGCAACGGCCCTAGCAACGGCCCTAGCAACGGCCCTAACAAGGGCCCTAGCAACGGCCCTAGCAACGGCACTAGCAACGGCCCTAGCAACGGCCCTAACAAGGGCCCTAGCAACGGCCCTAGCAACGGCCCTAACAAGGGCCCTAGAAACGGCCCTAGCAACGGCCCTAACAACGGCCCTAGCAACGGCCCTAGGAACAACCCTAACAACGGCCCTAGCAAAGGCCCTAGCAACGGCCCTAACAACGGCACTAGCAACGGCCCTAACAAGGGCCCTAGCAACGGACCTAACAAGGGCCATAGCAACGGCCCTAACAAGGGCCCTAGCAACGGCCCTAACAAGGGCCCTAGCAACGGCCCTAACAAGGGCCCTAGCAACGGCCCTAGCAACGGCCCTAGCTACGGCCCTAGCAACGGCCCTAACAAGGGCCCTAGCAACGGCCCTAGCAACCGCCCTAGCAACGGCCCTAGCAACAGCCCTAACAAGGGCCCTAGCAATGGCCCTAGCAACTGCCCTAGCAACGGCCCTAGCAACGGCCCTAACAAGGGCCCTAGCAACGGCCCTAACAAGGGCCCTAGCAACGGCCCTAACAACGGCTTTTGCAACGGCCCTAACAACGGCCCTAGCAACGGCCCTAACAACGGCCCTAGGAACGGCATAACAACAGCCCTAGCAACGGCCCTAGCAACGGCCCTAGCAACGGCCCTAACAATGGCCCTAACCACGGCCCTAGCAACGGCCCTAGAAACGGCCCTAGCAACGGCCCTAGCAACGGCCCTAGCAACGGCCCTAACAAAGGCCCTAGCAACGGCCCTAGAAACGGCCCTAGCAACGGCCCTAGCAACGGCCCTAGCAACTGCTATAACAAGGGCCCTAGCAACAGCCCTAACAACGGCCCTTGCAACGGCCCTAACAACGGCCCTAGCAACGGCCCTAACAACGGCCCTAGGAACGGCCCTAACAACAGCCCTAGCAACGGCCCTAGCAATGGCCCTAGCAACGGCCCTAACAAGGGCCCTAGCAACGGCCCTAACAACAGCCTTTGAAACGGCCCTAGCAACGGCCCTAGCAACGGCCCTAACAACGGCCCTAACAAGGGCCTTATCAACGGCCCTAACAAGGGCCCTAGCAACGGCCCAAACAAGGGCCCTAGCAACGGCCCTAACAAGGGCCCTAACAACGGCCCTAGCAACGCCCCTAGCAACGGCCCTAACAACGGCCCTAACAACGGCCCTGACAACGGTCCAAACAACGGCCCTGACAACGGACCTAACAACGGCCCTAGCAACGGCCCTAACAACGGCCTTAGCAACGCCCCTAACAACGGCCCTAGCAACGGCCCTACCAACGGCCCTAACAACGGCCCTAGCAACGGCCCTAGCAACGGGCCTAACAACAGCCCTAGCAACGGCCCTACCAACGGCCCTAACAACGGCCCTAGCAACGGCCCTAACGAGGGCCCTAGCAACGGCCCTAACAAGGGCCCTAGCAACCGCCCTGATAACGGCCCTTGAAACGGCCCTAGGAACAACCCTAGCAACGGCCCTAGCAACGGCCCTAGCAACGGCCCTAACAACGGCCTTAGCAACGCCCCTAACAACGGCCCTAGCAACGGCCCTACCAACGGCCCTAACAACGGCCCTAGCAACGGCCCTAGCAAAGGCCCTAACAAAGGCCATAGCAACGGCCCTAACAACGGCCTTAGCAACGGCCCTAACAACGGCCCTAGAAAGGGCCCTAGCAACGGCCCTAACAACGGCCATAGCAACCGTTCTATCAACGGCGCTAGCAACGGCCCTAGCAACGGCCCTAGCAACGGCCCTAACAAGGGCCCTAACAACGGCCCTAACAACGGCCCTAGCAACGGCCCTAGCAACTGCCCTAACAAGGCCCTAGCAACAGCCCTAACAAGGGCCCTAGCAACGGCCCTAACAAGGGCCCAAGCAACGGCCCTAGCAACGGCCCTAGCAACGGCCCTAGCTACGGCCCTAGCAACGGCCCTAACATGTGCCCTAGCAACGGCCCTAGAAACGGCCCTAGCAACGGCCTTAGCAACGGCCCTAACAAGGGCCCTAGCAACGGCCCAAGCAACGGCCCTAGCAACGGCCCTAACAACGGGACTAGCAACGGCCCTAACAACGGGACTAGCAACGGCCCTAGCAACGGCCCTAGCAACGGCCCTAAAAAGGGCCCTAGCAACGGCCCTAACAACAGCCCTTGCAACGGCCCTAGCAACGGCCCTAGCAACGGCCCTAACAACGGCCCTAGCAACGGCCCTACCAACGGCCCTAAAAACGGCCCTAGCAACGGCCCTCGCAACGGCCCTAACGAGGGCCCTAGCAATGGCCGTAGCAACGGCCCTAGCAACGGCCCTAGCTACGGCCCTAGAAACGGCCCTAACAAGGGCCCTAGCAACGGCCCTAGCAACGGCCCTAGCAACGGCCCTAGCAACGGCCCTAACAAGGGCCCTAGCAACGGCCCTAGCAATGGCCCTAACAAGGGCCCTAGCAACGGCCCTAGCAACGGACCTAACAACGGCCCTAGCAACGGCCCTAGCAACGGCCCTAACAACGGCCCTAGCAACGGCCCTAACAGGGCCCTAGCAACGACCCTAACAACGGCCCTTGCAACCGCCCTAGCAACGGTCCTAGCAACGGCCCTAACAACGGCCCTAGCAATAGCCCTACCAACGGCCCTAACAACGGCCCTAACAACGGCCCTTGAAACGGCCCTAGGAACAACCCTAGCAACGGCCCTAGCAACGGCCCTAGCAACGGCCCTAACAACGGCCCTATCAACGGCCTTAACAAGGGCCCTAGCAACGGCCCTAACATCGGCCCTTGAAACGGCCCTAGCAACGGCCCTAGCAACGGCCCAAACAAGGGCCCTAGCAACGGCCCTAGCAACGGCTTTAGCAACGGCTCTAACAACGGCCCTAGCAACGGCCCTAACAACGGCCCTAGCAACGGCCCTAACAACGGCCCTAGCAACGGCCCTAGCAACGGCCCTAGCAACGGCCCTAGCAACGGCCCTAGCAACGGCCCTAGAAACGGCCCTAGCAACGGCCCTAACAACGGCCCTAGAAACAGCCCTATCAACGGCCCTAGCATCGGCCCTAGCAACGGCCCTAGCAACGGCCCTAGCAACGGCCCTAAAAACTTAAACAATCCTAAACCCTAAACCTTAAACCATAAATGTTAAACCATAAATCTAAGAATAACCATAACCCTAACCCTAACCCTAAACCTAAACCTAACCCTAACCCTAACCCTAACCTTAAGCCTAACATAACCACATAACCCTAACCCTAACCCTCACCCTAACCCTAACCCTAACCCTAAACATAACCCTAACCCTAACCTTACCCTAACCCTAACCCTAACCCTAACCCTAACCATAACCATAACCCTAACATTAACCCTAACCCTAATCTTAACCCTAACCCTAACCCTAACCCCTAACCCTTACCCTAACCCTAACCCTAACCCTAACCGTAACCCTAACCTAACCCTAACAATAACCCTAAACCTAACCCTAACCCTAACCTTAACCCTAATCCTAACCCAAACCCTAACCCTAACACTAACCGTAACCATAACACTAAACTCTAAACCCTAAACCTAATCCACCCTAAACCTTAAATAATCCTAAACCATAAACCGTAGACCCTAAACCCTAAATCTAACATTAAACCTAAACCTAATCCTAAATCTAACCCTAACCCTAAACCCTCCCTAACCCTAAACCTAACCCTGAGCCTAATCCTAACACTAACCCTATTTCTAATTCTAACCCTAACACTAATCCCAAACTTAAACCTAACCCCCTAATAATAACCCTAACCCTAACACTAACCCTAGCCCCTAACCTTAACCCTTACCCTAACCCTAACCCTAACCCTAACCATTACCCTAACCCTAACCCTAACCCTAACCCTAACACTAACCGTAACCATAACACTAAACTCTAAACCCTAAACCTAATCCACCCTAAACCTTAAACAATCCTAAACCATAAACCTTAATCCCTAAACCCTAAATCTAACAATAAACCTAAACCTGACCCTAAATCTAACCCTAACCCTAACCCTAACCCTAAACCTAACCCTGACCCTAATCCTAACACTAACCCTATTTCTAATTCTAGCCCTAACACTAATCCTAAACTTAAACCTAACCCCCTAATAATAACCCTAACCCTAACACTAACCCTAACCCCTAACCCCAACCCTAACCCTAACCCTAACCCTAACCCTAACCCTAACCTAACCCTAACCCTAACCCTAACCCTAACACTAACCCCTAACCTTTACCCTAACCCTAACCTAACCCTAACCCTAACCATTACACTAACCCTAACCCTAACCCTAACCCTAACCCTAAACCTAACCCTAACCCCTTAACCTTAATTCCTAAATCCTAAACCCTGAACAACCATAAATCCTAAACCCT